>NW_026110296.1:0-30000 GCF_024679095.1 Eriocheir sinensis | reverse complement strand
CTCACCATAGCAATCTCGTTTCATCCTCTTCTTGAGCTGACTTCAAAAGACTCGGATTGTGAAGACACTGATGACTGGTCTGCTCTCAAAGGTGTTTTCTCATATACTGACCTGCAGGGTCCTGGGCTCCGGGCCAGGTCATCCTCCCCGGTAGCCAGGTGTCACCCCCCAATTAACTCTTCCCACTGGGCGGTTTATGACATACCACAGGTGTGGCTCCTCGCTGGTTAGGCTAAGGCCACAACTGTGGCGCGTAGCTGCTACCAGGTTAAAGTGAAGAAAATCACACTCCCAGGCACCAAGGTCACTCTCTACGCTGACGTCTCCACGGCCACCATCCGTCCCTACCTGCTACAGCGACACCGCTACCAGGCCTTCCGTCAGCTTCACGACCTCTGTCATCCTGGCATTCGAGCCTCGCAGCGCCTGATAAAGTCCCGCTTCATTTGGGATGGAATTAACAAAGACGTCAGACTATGGACCAAAACCTGCACTGACTGCCAAGCCTCCAAGGTGACGCGACACACACACTCTCCACCCGGCACCTTCACGCCCGTCACGGAGAGGTTCGACCATGTCCACATCGACCTTGTTGGTCCCCTGCCACCCTCCGCAGGCCACCGCTACATCCTCACCTGCGTGGATCGATTCATACGCCTTCATCGCTACTTGGGTCTCCAGGTTCGGCGTCCCTCTCAGCCACACCTCAGACCGCGGCGGCCAGTTCGAGGCTAACGTGTGGAACAAAGTTATGACCCTCCTCGGCATCCGCCGCTACAGAACGTCAAGCTATCACCCGCAGGCTAACGGCATGGTCGAGCGCTTCCATCGGCAGCTGAAATCCTCCCTCATGGCCTTTACCCAACGCGACAACTGGTCCCTGGTTCTTCCCTTGGTCCTCTTCGGCATCAGGTCCTCCCTGAAGGAAGATCTGCACCACTCCTCGGCTGAGCTAGTGTACGGCACCAACCTCCGGCTCCTAGGCGAACTTCTGGCGCCCACACCTGACACCGCCCCCTGCGGCGTCCATGAGGAGCCTCCAGCCGGTGCAGCCTCGCTCTTCCCCGAAGAAGACCTTCGTCAACCAGGACCTCGACACCTGCACCCACGTCTTCGTGCCCGTGGATGCCGTTCGGCGGCCCCTGCAGCAGCCCTACCAAGGACCCTACCGCGTCCTGAGACGGACCAGAAAGACTGTCACGATCGAGAAACATGGTTCTCAGGACGCGGTCTCTATAGACAGGGTCAAGCCGGCGTACCTGCTGGCCCCAGACCAGGCGCCCCATCTCTCCGTCGCCGAAATAACACCGTCTGCACCAGGAAGATATTGTTCCTTCTATGAAGTCACTTGGGGGGGGGGATATATGTAGCAGTCACCGCTCGAATCGCGTGTTCCTTCCCCTCAGTGACACATAAGAAAATGGTGCACTACATAGAAGACTTTAAAATTGTGTTTTCATGTTCATCGTTAGTACTTGTCTCTGTCCGCGTCGTGTCTTTAATGTTTCTCTATCCGTGAACCGATTAGCACTTAGAACACTCGCTACCACCAACACGTCCACCTGGGCGCTCCGAGGATATGCCGCAGCGCATACATAAAGATGATTCTAGTATTGATTCCTTCGGGAGGTGCGTTGCACGTAGAATACATTCAATGGATCAACGTACTGTAATAACAACTCGAAAGCTAATTCAAGATGTATTGTTTGAGGCAGAGATGGGAAACTTGAATTCTTCATCTAGAGTTATTTCAACAACACTCCAAGAAACAGTACCAGTACCAATCCCTTCGACTACCTCTGTTTATAGTTGTAGTAGCAACAACAGCAGCAACAACTATGACTCTGAGATGTCGCACTATTTTGCACATTTTCAACCTTAGTACCGCATAGCACATGCCCCCAACTTTAATATTTTTTTTATATTTTTTTTTTACCAACCTTAATATAGATTTATTTTGCTACATATCAGCTCTGCCATAATATGTTTTCAATAAACACTTTGAAATAAACAATTGTTAAAAGTATTTCTTACCTTTAGATAGTCCTTTTGAAGAACCCTTTAGAGACCATCACACGTTTCTGGTATGATTGATGATAAAGTGCTGGTGGAAATGAAAGCTGAAAATTTCAGATCACTAAGTGACCTGCCTGTTGCTAAACAACGTAAAGTGACACTCAGTCTTTCATGTGGAGTTATGGTCTTTCTCATACATGTATCTTCATACGTAATGAAAGGGGTGACACGCGTCAGTAGATCAATGTATGTTTCTTCGTCCATCCGCAAATAATTACGCCAGTCATCTGGATCTAATTTCAAATCAACAAGCAAGTTGGTGTGTGAAAGTTGATCTATTTTTAGCAGCCAGTTCTTCGTCCACTTTGATCTTTTTTTCTTTCTTAGTGCCACCGCTAAGCCGATGGCAATCAAATCGTCCTGGTCAAGAGACATAAGGGAGGCGGTGGTAACTTTGCTTCGCAAACAACACTGAATGGAGGACGTGAGGTTTGATGTACAATGTTTGACTGTCTGACACCTCCTCGAAATGTTTGACAAGCAGGTTCGACAACCGGGTTTGACGCACAGTTTGACCGTGTAAACCCGCCTTAACCTACGAGAAGCCAACTAACCTGCAACAGCGGGGGGCTACAGCTCTCCCACCCTCTAAAGGGCTCGGTAGAGGCCGCTGTTGTCCCTTGCGGGTTTTGGGGGGACCTAACTAGAACTCCGGTGCTTCCTATAACCATCTCTTTATCCTAAGGGGCCCCCTCGTGGCACTGCCCTCGGGGTTCGGCGTCGTACCACACCGGAGTCTAAACGGCACAAGCACACAAAAGCAAAATAACAAAAATCCTCAAGCACAGAGCAGCAGGGAAAGGCTGCGGTCGCTTGTAACGTGCGACGCGTGGCCAGTGACACAGACAGTGTACACTGGCACGGCGGAGCGCGGGGCAGGGAGGCGGCGTGCGCGAGGTGGAAGGTGCGTGGTGAGGGCTGGCAACTCAGGGGAGTGAGTGACACATGATCAGGGAGCACTGACAAAGTGACTCACAGCCTGACAAAAGCAGAGCAGCTCTATCGCTCGCCCGCGAGAGCTGTTGCTAGACGGTAGGGAAAAGGTGTGAACGGTGCCAGGTCCGGGAAGCCAATGGACTCGCCACTTTCTTCTTCTTCGTGGGATTTGCCCCCTAAATAGTGGGAACGGGCCTTTGTCTTACGACGGCCACTTTCTTCTTCTTCTAATGATTTACCCCCTAAATAGGGGGAACGGGCTTTTGTCTTGCGACGGCCCGTCGCAGGGGGGAACCCGCCGCTGGCGTGCGGCGGGTGTAGGGACACCACCGCGCCGCCACAGCCACGGATAATAGCCGGCGAGCAGCGACGGAGGCACGGGCTCTCTGGGCAGGCGCCCAGCAGACACCAGTAGCGGTACTCGTGCGAGCAGCCGACTGTTCGACTTGACCGCGGAGGGGTGGCTTAAAGCGAGGATGATCCCACGGGTCCACCTCGCCTCCGTAGAAGGGCCACCCGGCTGCTCGCCCGAGGAGTGCTGGCGTTCCACTGATGGCCACTTTCTTCTTCTTCTTCTTCTTCTTCTTAAGTTTTATCCCCCAGAGGGGGAAACAGGCCTTGGTCTCGAGAGACAACCTGTAGCTGCAAGCGGTGAACATAAGGTTCTCTATCGGGGCGGGGCACACTCCTCCACGAGCCGCAGCAGCTGGGCGTCACTGAGGCACCCGAGAAGGCTAGGGGCCGGTAGCCCCTCCAGGTTGTTAATTAATTGCTGAGTGCCCTCACACTCGAAGAGGTAGTGGAGGAGTGGTTGGAGAACTTCCTCCCCACAGTGCGAGCATACGACAGGGACTGGATCATCGGGATTCAGCGTAAAAGCACACTTATAGCCAAGACGCAGGCGGCGGAGACTGGTTTCCGTTTCGTGGGAGGGGGAGCGGTATTTCGCGTTGACCGAAGTCAGTGGCTGTGGAATACCAATGCGCTGATGCCGAGCCCACCGCCACTGCCTCCTCGAGCTCCCTCCTGCTCTCGGCTGAGGCGTGCTTAGCTGCGCCCCGGGGGAGTAGCCTGTGCTTAACCACAGGGAGCAGTGTGGCCTCCGCAGCAGCCTGGTCCGCAGCCTCGTTCCCTGGAACGCCGGCATGGCTGGGCACCCAGTTGAAATGAATTACCCGCCCCTCCCTCTGCATTCCTTGCATCCGGGCGTGGATTCTGGTAAGGAGGGAGATGTTGTCGGTAGCGGGTTCGGCGAGGAGGGACTGAATGGCCGGTACCGAAACGCAGTAGAGGACGACAGCCCCAACGCCCTCCTCCTCGGCGTGTTTCAGGGCCCAGCTGATGGAAACAAGCTCCGCCTGAGTCGATGATGAGCCATCCGACAATCGAATGAGCTCTAATAATAATACTAATAATAATAGGTTTATTAATGTAAGGCAGCCGTCAGGCTGAAAATATACAAATTAAAAAAAAAATACAAGAAACTAATAGTAAATAGGCTACACTAGAGGGAGGGAGAGGGTGGGGGGTGGTTTGGGAGAGCTAAAAATAAAGACATAAGGGGAACTTAGAGGGGTAGCGGCGAGGTGCTAAACTCCACCGCGGCCCTTTGGGTATGACTGTCACTGGGCATTGTTTATCATCCGCACCATCGCGGGCACTGCGCTACGTTTGTAACGGTCGGTTCGCGGCGCCCTGAAGGGGTTGAGTTTGTTGTGGTGTCTGGTGAAGCGGGTGGGAGGAGGCGCGTCGGGGGGCAGAAGGTGGCGAAGGCGAGGATGGTGAAGCAGGGAGATTCCGAATTTTCTGATGGCGTCCTGGTGCCTGTCAGAGAGCCTCGGGAGACTCAGGGTGGCCAGGGCATTGTCGTAGGTGCGGTAGTCAGGGCCTAAAATGACCCTGAATGCCCTCTTTTGAACCCTCTCAAGCTGCTGTTGTTGGGTTAGGGTAAGGGACGATGACGACGCCGGGGAGGCATACATTAGCTTTGGCAATATGAATGATGAATAAATACTGCACGTGCCCCCAGCGTCCTGAGTCTACGCAGCATGTACAGCTTGTAGGAGGCTGCTCTGACGGTGTTGAAGACGTGGAGCTTCCAGTTGAGCTGGTAGTCCACAGTGATGCCTAGTAGTTTGGTGGACTGGACGACCTGGAGGTGGTGTGAGCCAATAGACAGCAGCGGAGGTGGCACACTCTCTTGGACGTGCAAACGTGCATCACCATGGTCTTGGTGTGGTTGATAGTGGCACTGTTGTCAACCGTCCATGTCTGAAGGTTGTCGAGCGACGCTTGAAGAGGTGCATAGTCAGGATCCCAGTTGTTGACGGGGACGCCCAAGGTGCTGTCGTCAACATATTTCCAGCGATGCAGTGTGTCCATGAGGGCGTTGTTAATGAGCACCAAGAAGCAAAGCGGACCCATTTTGGTGCCTTGCGGAACGCCACACGCCAGCTGAAGAGGAGTGGAGACCGAGCCCTGGGAGCGAACTATTTGCTGGCGTACGCTGAGGAAATCAGTCAGCCACGATATTAAATTAGGGTGAAGCCCTAGCTCAATGACAACAGTGTGGTTTACAAGGTCAAAAGCTTTCCTGAAGTCGACAAAAGCAAGGGCAAGGGAGGTGTCTCGTTTGTCTAGGTGGCTGTGTATGAAATCTAGAAAGCTGACCAGGCAATGAGTGGTGGAGGAGTGCTTCATGTTGCCAAATTGTTGGATGTCTATGAGGCTACTAATATCATCATAAGCCCAGTTAAAAATAAAATCTTCACAAATGAGGCTGGGAATGGGTGTGATGGCGATTGGCCTTAGGTCATCAAGGGACTGTGGGCTGGAAATTTTGGGGATGGGAGTGACAAAGGAAGTTTTCCAGTCGCTAGGGCAAGTGTTTTGTTCAAGTGATGCATTTGTTATGGAGCAAATGGGGGTGGCAAGTTTAGGGGCAAATTCCTTATAGATTTTGATTGGGAGGTCAGTGGGCGTGGTGGCTCTGTGCGTCCTTAATTTCTTTAATTTATTGAAAACGTCAGCCTCCTGGACGGAGGGGGGTGGGGAGGGGGATGGTAGGTAAGCCGGGAGGGCGGTGAAATCAAATTTTGGGAGGCTTTGACAGATACCCGCGAAATGGGTATTTATCTCCTCGGCCGCCCGGTCAGGTGATAAATGTGAAGTGCAAGGGAAGGAGGGTGAATGTTTGCCGAGTCCACAAAGAGACCTGACCTTGTGATACCACTGTCTGTTGTTGGCCTGTTTAAGATGATGTATTTTTTTCAGGATAATAGGCCGTGACAAACGCTGCACCGATGGCCCTGTGTGGTGGTCGACAGAGCCGTCGGTGTAGTAAGTAGCTGCCCGAAAGTGCGAGACTTCCTCCACCCTCGCAGCGGCCTCCCTTGCCAGCCTCTCCTCAGACAGAATGTCCTTTTTTGATGGCAGGGGCTTGATGGTGGCGGTGAAGGACCGTAGAGCCCAAGGCGGTGGAGCCACATAGGCCGGGTGGGGCACGTCAGGCGTCACGATGGAGGCACACGCCAGGGCATGTGGCCTTAGCCTAGTTGCTGCTACCGCCGCCCACAACATTCGTCGGAAAAGGTCTGGGTCTTGTAGGAGGGCCTGCCCCACGGAGTCACGGAGTGACTCCGACCCCCTGAGGCGGAGTAGCTTAACTAGGTGGCTGATGGAGAGCTGGTTGACCCTGGTGGAGATGGAGGGCAATCGGGCCTCCGCTCTTAGGCACACGCATTTTGTCCATCTTGGGGCCCCGAGATTGTGGCGGAGTACCGCGTTCTGGGCCACCTCAAGCGGCTCGAGTGCAGCGGGGCTAACGGTGAGGAGGCATGGCGACCCATAGTCCACACAGGAGCATGTACATAAAATCGCCTCAGCACCCTGCCCCTCACACCGCCCTCCGTCCGTGCCAGGGCGCGCATGATGTTGGTGCGGCTCTTCACCCTCGCACTGAGAGAGGCGATGTATGGCCAAGCAGGAGAGGCTCGGGAGGACGCCTCTGCCGGAACATCATTGCCTTGGTCTTTTCCGTGTTGACGACGAGGCCGAGGGAAGCACAACCCTGGGTGAGGCGGCGGAGGAGCAGGCGAGCGCTGGCCACAGGATTTGGCCCCGTAGCCACCATGGCCACGTCATCAGCATACCACAGCACTTTGCAATACCTGCTATTCGGGAGGGCCGCCAGTTTCTCGACTAGCAGGTTAAAGAGAACGGGGCTCAGCACTCCACCCTGTGGCGTACCGTTCTCCAGGTGCTCAACAGCAGAGGTACAGCCCTGATAGCGCACTGCATCCTGTCGACCCATGAGGTAGTGCCATATCCAGGCTAAAAGGCGGCCCCGTACACCTCTGTCCGCCAGGATCGAGAGAATGGCAGGCGCCGATGCAAGCTCGAAAGCTTTTTCTAAGTCGAGGAATACCACTATCGCCGCCCTATCGAGGATGGTTAAAAGGAGGGTGGAGACGCAGTCCCGTGTCCCCCTGCCTTGCCGGAAGGCAAACAGATGGTGGTGCAGAGGGCCCATGGTCCAGAGGAGGCGAGAGAGGATGACCCTCTCCATCGTCTTCCCCAGGCAGCTGAGAAGGGAGATGGGGCGGTGTTGGCCATCTTCGCCCTTGGGGATAGGGACAATGGTGGCTGTTTTCTATGCCGCGGGAAGGGCACCGAGAGTATAGGACTTGTTAAAAATAGCCGTTATTTCGTCCTGCATCTCCGCCCCAGCGTTCCGGAGGAATGTGTACGGTATGGCATCATCTCCAGGGGCCGTGTCGGCAGCGTGGTCCTCCTTGCAGACTGCCGTGAATGCCTCGATCCTGGCAGCGTAGGCTTCCCTCTGAAGCTCCCTGGTGGCCGGAGGCAGCCTGGCAGACGAGGCCCGGGAGACAAAGGTGGTAAGCAGTCTACCGGCTTTGACTTGAGGCTGCGGGTGAAGCGGCGGCCTAGGCCTGGCCCCTCGTGCAACCATTCGGAGCTTCCGCCAGAGCACGGCAGTGGATACATCGGCGTCGATGGTGTCGCACCATGATAGCCAGTGCTCCTCTTGCACCCTCTCTGCAGTTGCCTTAGCCCGGCGGATGGCCGCCCGGAGGAGGCCCCTCGTGGTGTCGGTGTTGTGACGCCTGTTGAGTTTACGCGCCTGATTTACTCGGTGGTTGGCCTCTATTATGTCCGGATTGTAGTACCACCGGTCCTTAAAGTTCCGCTTCGCAGGTCTGGTGGTGGGGATGGCCTCGTCAGCTGCACTGCGGAACATCTCAATCAGGCGCGCCGCCGCCCCCTCTAAGTCGTCAGGCCTGTCGGTGGTCACCAGATGACGGGCAACCGCAGCGCGGAGCCTAGGCCAGTCAGCCCTGCTCAAGTTCCAGCGTGCCGGCCGCTGCGGAGGCACAGGCGGTGCCACAGGTAGGGTGGTGATAGTGGCAAAGTGGTCGCTGGCTAGGCTGTCATGCAGGGCCCACGTCGCACCGACAGCAAGAGGCTGCAACACCAGGGAGAGGTCCAGCACCCCTCCGGACGTGAGTGGGCTCCCCCGTGTTGAGCAGAGTGACAGTCGGCAGGTCCACCAGCGTTGTTGCGATCTGGCGGCCGACACGGTTGTTCTGGCGGCTCCCCCACCTTTCGTAGTGGGCGTTAAAGTCGCCGCCGATGAAGGTGGCCTCATCGGCGGCGAGTGAAAAAAGCTCGGTGAAGTCTGCAACCGCAGCCTGGCCACTGTACACACAGTAAAGTTCTATTAGTATATGCGGTTATGTCATATTTTGTGATCTCGTGAAAATTTTTTGTAGATTTTTGCCAACATGATTTTTTTAAGATATTAGTCTCTCTCAAACATAAAAACCAATGTTGGCATTTTTTCTGATGCCATCTTCATACTTTGCAAGTCAACTAAAGTGAAAAGGGTAAAAAAACTCATCACCTATCAGTTTGCATGTAATCAATTATTTTTATGATGCAAAATATCCACCAAGGAGCTTTTGTATTCATGCATAGATTAATTTTGATTCATCGGAAAAAGTTAAATTGCAAAGTGTCATATTTCCAAAATAATATGTGTCATATTTCCAAAATAATATAATGTATATGATGCCCAGTATTATATATAAATATATACTATTTCCATATATATGTACATATCATGGGATAATTCACATAAATGCTAATCATTTAACCTAGGTCAAGTATTTAAGCATAGAAGGCACATTTGATACATGTATGTGGAAGCACGTTACCAAAAAGTAAGATTTCCAGTAGCTTTCCCACCAAATAAAAATAAAAAGTGTATTACAGGTACTGCATGAGATACAATACGGTAATAAAAAAAATCTTTGCCTCACAATATTTAACACAAAAATTTATTATTTACCAATCACTTAGGCTATCATTGTCTTCATTATCACCAGCCGCAGGATCATGCACATTTCTGCAAGAATCAGGGTCACAGGCGCAAAGCTCTGTGCATGACATACTGTTTTCTCGGCAGGAACATCGACCACTGCATTGACTTTTCACACAACGGCACCGTACCAGTTGAAGGATTGAGTCTGGTGCAATAGGAACTCTACTGAGGGTAGGAATATATCCATCTGATGTCTCTGAAATAGACCACCCAAATTCAGTTGGTGATCCCTTTCGCATATCTGCTTCCAGTGCTTGCTTCCAGATGGTACACTGATAATGAGCGCGCCGGATGTGCTCATGAAGGGATCCCTTTGTTGGAGGTAATTTGTCTGGACTTTGATTGGATTTCAGTCCACGAAATTGATACCATCTAAGTTCTGCAGCACTACTCAAGGCTACATTCTTTGGACTTAACAGTTTGCAGACGAATTCTTCACATTTATGGAGCACTTGAGAAGAGAGCTCGTAGTTCACTCCTAGCTGACTCAATGCGACTAGAATGCTTTCATCACACAGCATGAAGACCGCCCACCATGTCGTCTTACTTTTCCCAAATATTCGGCCATTGGTATCGCAGCCACTCAGGGCATGGAAGCCTATGATTGCTTCAGAATGATGTTCGCCTAGTGCCTGACGAATTGGCAGCAAAGGTATTGTCCGTCGAGTTTCTCCAGTTCCAGTGGTCATCGTTACATCATGCCCCAAAGAAGGAAGGTAATATAAAGCCAAAACCATAACGTCTGTGTCCGGAGAGTAGATGTTCACAGTGTATCCCTGCCTGTGGGCCTCAGACGCGTAGAATATCAGCATGGTGTCGGCTTCATCATGCTTGCAGCAATCACTTTGGAGTATGTCTCCTCCAGTAGTTTTGTTAAAAAGACCCATGTGAGTAATGGCAGTGATATTTCCATTGATGTTCTTCACAACTTCAGTAGCTAAGAACTGTGTTAGATTTTTCTTTGTTTTAGTGTTGCTTAAGAATCTGTTGAAGTCCATGATGTGCGTGTTCCCATTAACCCCATATTCTGCGTTACTTGGTGTATTTCCTTTTGCTCGCCTCTGTCGAGAAAGTTCCTTCAAGGAACCTTCTGTGTACTGGTCAAAAACTACATATGTCTTTGTGTAGTTATTACTCTTGCTCTCAATGGCACTGACAAAGTAGTATGACAAGTCGTGACACTTACATATTTTGTCCTTGTGCACTGCCATTTCATGGACAACCGCCATACCGTCGATAATGATGGCACTTTTGCTGCATGAAGTCCCACTTGCTCCGGATGGCGAGCTAATCACAACCGGAGCCTTTTCTTCGAGCAGATGAATGAGTTGTGACTTGTCATTGCATGGGTGGAGATATCCTTCTGCGGTCATTAGCATCGCATTTACTGGTGAAAACTCATAGGTGCATATGGCAGTCTTGAGATCAAATTCACGAGATGAACGTGCAAGGATCAGCAGGCGGGCCATCAAGGTGCTTGAAGCTTTGAGAGCAATGTTTTCTCCAGATAGTTTGGTGTGCACAACTTTGTTATTTTCATGCCAAGTCAGATACTTTACTTTTGACATTGGGTCCCAGAGGCTTTTATCTCCACAGATACGATCCTTCACGAACTTTTCATAATATTCTTTGCCACGCTCCATGGTGTTCAGAATACTGCGTTGTACATCTTCTTTGATGACAATATGTTTCGTGAAGTGGATCAAGCTTGGTTCACTACTATCCTGTGGCACCTCCATTATAAAGGGATTGGACTTTGATAAAGCATCTTTGAGCTTACGGACTTGTTCTTCCTGATACCTGAGCTTGGCTTTTGAAAGATCATGGTGCTTTGTTTTCGTCGTGTAAGAAACACCAAGCATATTTTCAACCTCTTCGGAAAGGTGACTCAACTCTGCAGATGCTAGACAGTATTTGAAGAGAGCCTCGGGGTTGGTAGTGATTCCCCTAATGCCACCATATCCCTTATGGATTTTGTTGATGTGCTCCTGAGCTTGGTCAACTCGTATGGCAGTGAAGTTGGTTGGGTATTTCTGAACAACGAAACTTCCATTTGCCAGATCATTCCAAATCGCTGGGTATGTGTCTTTCATGCTATGCATTCGGGCAAGATACTCGGGGACGTGCATTGCATAGTCCAGTCGATTATATGCAAAAAACCAAGTGCACATTTCCTCCAATGATGACAGGTGTAATTCCCATTTGGCATCACGTGTGCTTCTAAGAAACTGCAGGAGGTTTTCTACTTGCTTCATGTACATACACACCCACTTGTACATTGGGTAGGTGTTGTGCTTGGTGTCAAATTCATCCATCAGATTTAGAATATCAAGCTGCTCTAATTTCTGGACCATTATCTCATGACACTGTTTGACATCGTGATTTATTTGGCATGCTGCACACACATCTTTCAAATCTCTTAAGATCTCTGGATGGTTTGCAAAGAAAGCCTCAAACCAAAGGTCAGAGAATGCTTGCTTTGGTGGCATTTGATGGCACGGCTATAGTGACTGCCATTCAGTATTTGTGAGACTACTGGTACCCCGTAGATGTCTGCCTCAACCCACATATCCTCTATGCCACTCCCTTCTATGGTTCTGCCTAGGCAGCGAAGTGCACACAAGGCAACATGGAACTGGCCTGGGAAAAGGATCCACTTACCACCATATTCATTTGGATGCAAATATGCTAGCTTGAAAGCTCGCTTATATAGATCCATATCCAACCAAACACAAACAGGGTCTGTATTATTGCCAGACACCTTCTGATTTAGTTGGTACAGACCCATCAGTGCTGTAACCAGTGTCTACATGTCTTGTGGTGGAGCATTGATTATGGGTAACGCTTTCACTATGTCTGGAGTCTTTGTGGATGAGCACGTCAATGATCCATATCCAGCCCAAAGTGGGACTTCTTGTTGAACTCCATTTCCAGTCATAGGTGCGTCACTACATCTGCCAAAATAACGTAATATCAACCAGACCTTGTCAGCCAAATAAGATTCTAGCAAACCTTCTCGATATTGGAATGGCTTGAATTCAACGTATTTCCACTTCCTTGATGGCTTATGATTTCCTTTTAGGTTACATCGAACAAGAGGTATCAGTGTTTTTGTTGTATCTTGTGTTTCACGATGCCGTCGTACCTGTAGATTTAGACGTGTTATAGGCTGATCCACTTCTTCATCTTTTCCTGGTTTTGTTTGAAAAACTGCTGATGCAAGAGCATGGAAAGAGTTCTTGCCAACTGTTGTGTCAACATGTGCATCTATGTTATCAATAGCTGCTCGGATAACTATTCCTTTTTTAAGACCAGTAGGAATGTAGATGCCTTCATTTGATTTCATGTTTTCTTGAACAGCAGCTGCTATTTTATTGACCCGATCAGTGGTCTGGTGGTATGTCACACCAACACCGACACTGGACAAAATATCGATATGTTTCTTACTTCGTGTCAAATGGTAGAAGTATAGGGAGAGCCCTAGTGTCAATGTAGTTTCCGTCCGGCTACGAAATGTGTTTTCGCAACACTTTGGTTGGTGTGCAGTTTGCCGTTTTGTCTTATGTGCTTGAATGATCATTTGAGCTAAGTTCCTGCATGTGCGATCCACCTGAGTGCAACGAGTTTCTGCTTTGACTACGACATCACCTTGTATAATCCACTTGAGCATCCACATAAGCTCATTTGGAATCAGTTCGTGTTGGGCAGAGGTGGTACCACCGAACTGCCAAGGTTCAATTCGTTCGATCGCTTTGCGTATTATCTTGGAACATTTAAACACTGCAGTAAGTTCCTCGTTATCTCGATCTCTGGCTGCTTCTGTGACGGCTTCTTTTGTACTTAAGCTGGAATGGATTAAACTAGGTGCAGCTGGATTTGAAGGCCTGGTGAAATTGACATCTTTGATGTGTTCTTGTATCTTCTTTTGGAGAGCCTGTCGTGTAACAGTATGAGAAAGAGAGTGCATTCGCATCACACTTTCATAATCCCTTTGGGCTTCAGAGAGCGGGATAAATTCGCCTGAAGTTATCCTGTCTTCTAAGTAACTGAAGTAGTGTATTTCAGCTGCAATAAAGTCTTTGGTGTAGTCTTCTTGGCATGCACCTTCCACTTGTGATTGCTGGTTTTTATATGTACATTTTCGCCATTCAGTAGTCATGCATGTCTTATGATATGTAATGTTTCTCGACAAAGCATCGCGTTCATTCAGAACTTCGGTTAACTTTACTTGCCAGAGAGCATTGCCACTTTTCTTGACAATGGTGGATATTTGTTTTCCAATGTTTTCTGGTCTGCTCATGTGTAACTTTTCAGATGTGAGCTTTTGACAAAAAAAGCACAATTCTTTCTTATGGAGTGGGACAGACGATCTTGTCACTCGAACATCTGCATCTGGTTGTAGAGGTGACTGTCCTTCCGGCCTAGCAGATGGTCGCCCTTTTCTTTTTAAGAGATCAGTTGTGTCACCTTGTGCAACGGCCTTAAGGTACCTATTCTTCGACCTTTCTATATTTGTTTTGTTAGTAGCGTCTGCATAGCATTTCCGGTGCCAAAAAAATCCTTGCTCTTCTAGCTGATGAGGATCCAGACCTTGTAACCGTTGTGATATCGGAAAGTATTCTGCTTCACCAAATCTTGCTCTCTCATCAACAGTTTGCAATAGTCGTTCATAGCTGTTGATACCTGGCATAGTTACTATGGCAGATTTATGTGATGACTGGCACAATACACATTTCGTGATGTCTGTTTCACGCCTGCAACGTTTCTTGTCCATCTTCTGAAAAATAAAAAAAATACGCGGAAAAAAATAAATATTTGACCACTATAAAGCAGATAAAGGTGTAAATATGGGTTTTTTTCATACTGAAAGTTTATAACAGTAAGATTAGTGCATATAATAACATTTATCTTAATTTCGCAGTACTTCTTCCTATCGACCGTTTATAGTTTGCAGCCATTTTTCCTTCAAAATTAAACATGACCGCCAAATATCCAAGATGGCCTTCAAAAAAATGCCAACATCATTTTTTACAACTAGTAACACATACTTAAGGAAATGAAACCGATTCCGAAAAATCTACAAAAAAATTTCACGAAATTACATAACAGTATATACTATATGGTCGCGCTCGGCAAGGACGGCCACTTTCTTCTTCTAAGTAGGTTTACCCCCTAAAAAGGGGGAACGGGCCTGCGACGGCCCGTCGCAGGGGGGTAGGGAAGCCTCCGCCTCCGCCACAGCCACGGGTAATAGCCGGCGACCAGCGACGGAGGCACGGGCTCTCCGGGCAGGCGCCCAGGAGACACCCGCAGCGGACTCGTGCGAGCAGCCGACCAGTCGACTTGACTGCGGAGGGGTGGCCCAAAGCGAGGATGACCCCACGGGTCCACCTCCCCTCCGCAGAAGGGCCACCCGGCTGCTCGCCCGAGTAGCGCTGGCGTTCCACTGACGGCCCTCAAACTCTTCTTATGGGATTCACCCCCTAAACAGGGGGGAACGGGCCCCCTCCCCACGACGGCCCGCCGCAGGGGGGAGCCCGCCGCCGGAGCGCGGTGGGCGCAGGGACGCCCCCGCCGCCGCCACAGCCACGGGCAACAGCCGGCGAGCAGCGACGGAGGCACGGGCCCCCCGGACAAGGGCCCGTTTCCCTTAGTGGTGTTGGTGGTAGCGAGTGTTCTAAGTGCTAATCGGTTCACGAGAAAGTCATATCCGCCAGGGTTACTTTATTGGACAAAAATCACAAAGGTCATTGACACGGACAAGACACTAAGAAAAGGTGTTTGTGTGGGTATGCGTTTGTGTGAATGTTGTGAAGTGTGGGTAACATTTAAGTGTTGGTGTATGTGTACGAATGGACGACAAGAGGACATGGACGGACAGTAGAAGATAAACAAGTAACAAGAGATAAACAATTAGACGCACAGGAAACAGCGAGACAGGAGCACGAACGAAAACATTGACACAAAGTAAAAATGAACATAAGAGTCTATGCTGCAACGCCCCATTTTCTTATTGTCACTGATGGGAAGGAACACGAAATTCGAGCGGTGACTGCTACAGATTACTCCCCCCCAGTGACGAGGAAGGAGAAACGAAATCTTCCCTGGTGCTGGGGCGCTGGGGCAGACGGTGATGCGTTGCGATGAGTAGCGTTGTGTAGAGTTGTGTCGAGATGCGCGGTAATTTGCGCTCAGTAGTTGCGTTGAGGTGCGCGGTAAGTTGCGCTGAGTAGAGTTGCATTGAGTAGTTCAGCTACGGTGAGTCGAGCTGGGGCGAGTAGTGCAGTGACAACAGCTACAGTGAGTCGAGCTGGAGTGAGTAATGTGGTGACAACAGCTACGGTGAGTCGAGCTGGAGTGAGTAATGCGGTGACAACAGCTACGGTGAGTCGAGCTGGAGTGAGTAATGCGGTGACAACAGTTACGGTGAGTCGAGCTGGAGTGAGTAATGCGGCGACAACAGCTACGGTGAGTCGAGCTGGAGTGAATAGTGCGGTGACAACAGCTACGGTAAGTCGAGCTGAAATGTTGAGCAGCGAGGGGTTGAGCAGCGAGGGGTTGAGCAGCGAGGAGTTGAGCAGCGAGGAGTTGAGCAGCGTGAGGTGGACTGCGTGAGGTGGGCTGCGTGAGGTGGGCTGCGTAAGGTGGGCTGCGTAAGGTGGGCTGCGTAAGTTGAGCTGCGGTGAGTTGAGTGGTTGGCTGTTTAATAGATCCTGGAAGGCTTGAATCCGCACTCCCAAATCGCGAACCACGTAGACGGGTCCTGAGCAGAAGAGTGGTGCTCTGAAGGACACCGCCGTAGTAGAGGAAGAGTTGCATGTCGTCGTCAGGTATGGTGAAGTCGAGCGGCGTGGAGATGGGCAACAGGCACTGGCGTAAACGCGCCGGGGGCCATGGCAGTTAGAGTGCGTCGAGGGAACTGTTGTGAAGGCGCTAGCTGCCAGCAGGGGCCTCGGCGGTCGGCGAGAGTAGAACGACTGCGTGTGTTAAAGGCGCAAACTGCCAGCGTGCCAGGGGGCCTCGGCAGTCCGTGAGGGCGTCGAACGACTGCGTGGTAAGGCGCTAGATGCCAGCGTGGCAGAGGCTACAGCCGGTTGATGAGTGAGAGGCGCAAGCATATGCCAGGATACGCGGCAGTCCGTGAGAGTAGAACGAACTGCGTGTACTATAGGCGCTGGTACGTGCCAGGGGCCTCTGTGGCTCGGGGAGTGAACCAGTGTCCAAAAAGGCACTGTAACACAACACTGTATGCTTAGTAGGTAACACTGTGACACTAACTGTTGCTGGGGACGCGCTGCACTGAACTGTTGCTGGACACACTGCACTGTACACAAAGATCCACAAGTGTAGGATAATCCAAGAGGGCGGTGGTAGATCCAGGAGGCGGCGGTTAATCCAGGGGGCAGCTAGTAATCCCAGTGGGGTGTCACACTGTGTTTGCGTGTCTCTCTGAGTCTGTGTGGTGTGTGGCGGCGTATACACTGAGTCTGTGTGTGGCGTGTACACTGAGTGTGTGGCACTGTGTGTCTCAATAATATGTTGCACTGTGTTTGACTGTTCACTGAGGGTGCCTGGAAGAGGAGCACAGAGGGTGCCTGGAAGAGGCGCCTCGACCTCGCCGAGGTGCTGGAGCGGCAGCTGCGGCAACGCCTCTCGCTCAAGTTCCTGGAGTCGGGGTGTGTGTTAATCACACCTGCAGACCGTGTCCAGCACGACACCCTGCTCGCGGTGAGGGAGGTCTCCGGCGTCCCTGTTCAGCTGAGGGTGGCTCCCGGGCCGAACACCAAGGGCGTGCTGCTGGCTTACCCTGTTGCCATGCACCTCAAACCGCTGTTGCGCCACCCCCGCGTGTTGGAGGCAGTGCGCTGAACTACCCGGGACGGACCGACGCGCCAGGTCTTTGTCACCGTCGCGGGGCCGCTGCCGGGCTCGCTGGACCTGGAGAGCTGGGGGACCTTCTACACGCGCCCCTACAGCAGGGAGCCCCTCAGGTGCTACCATTGCCAACAGTTCGGCCACCACCGGACCAGGTGCAGCCGCCCCCCGGTCTGCTGCATATGCTCTGCCAGGCACGACACAGAGCGGTGCCTGACGAAGCACAAAGCTAGCCAGGCTATCACCAGCAGGTGCCCGAATTGCCAGGAAGAACACCATGCCTGGAATCGGGCCCGCGCCAACAGGCGGGAGCTGGTCGACAAACAGCGCACTGTCCAACAGGGCTGGGTCGTCACTCACCGCCCTGCTCCTCTCGGCACCTTCCGCTGGGGCGACCAGCAGCCTCACGCGTCCACGGCTGCTCCAACGTCCCGCCCCCCCCAGACTGCCCATCCGTCATCTCTTGCACCCCCTCCACCAGCTCCGTTCGAGGAGAGCTTCCCTCCTCTTACTCCCCGCCATCTGCCACCATCTCCGCCGGCCCAGCACACCTCTCCCCAAGCGCCCAGCGCACCGCCCCGCGCCCCTGCTCGCCACCCTCTGCCCGCCAGCAGCCAGCACCTCCCCCTCACCACAGCGGCTCCCACTGCCGCCCCTCCTGGTTGTCTTCTCATCACAAGGGAGATGATGGTGGGCCTGTTAGAGGGCTTCGGGAGGCTAATAGCGACGGTACTCAAGTCGGACGCTCTCCGTTGGTGGCACCGCCCCCTGCTCCCACAACCCTGTACGCGGGCGGGCTGCCGACCCGACCGGTGGTGGACCGGGACCCGCGCTCCAGGAAGCTGTCCATGTAGATGCCCACCGCCTCACGGTCCTACAATGGAACATCTGTGGCATCCGCGGTAGGTCCAACCTCCTGCGTGCCGCAGTGGTGCGAGAGTCTCTGGATGTGGTTCTCCTGCAGGAGACGCTCCTTCCAGAGCAGCGCGTGCCCTTCTTCCGGGGATACCAGTCTTTTTACCTCCCTGCCGTGGCCGGTCAGACACGCGGGTGTGGTATCTTGGTCAAGGATTCACTTCCTTGTTCTCGAGTGCGTCACCCCGTGGCTTGCGGCGACGGCGTGGAGGTATTGGCGGTCACCATCGCGATTGCCCGGACGCGCCTGACGTTCTATTGCGTCTACTGTGGGCCGGCGGCGGAGGAGCCCGACTTTGGTGAGCTGTTCACGCTTGCCAGCAAGGAGCCCACTTTCATCGGGGGTGATTTTAACGCTCACCACGAACGATGGGGCGATGTCAGGCGCAACCGGGCAGGGCGCCTCCTATCTGCCACCCTCGACGAGACCCCTCGGGTGTCCCTCCTTTACACTGGTGAGTCGATACACCAGCGGGGGGGGTCTTAGACCTCTCCTTTGTGTCGAGGCCCTTAGGGGTAGACGCGGCATGGTAGCTCCACCACCACCTCGCGATCGATCACATCGCCTCCGTGGTCACTAGGGTTATAACTTTTTGACTTTTTTTCTCAAATTTGATTTCCTGTAACATGAATGAATGAACTTTTGCTTACAATTGCCCGAAATGATGTTTATTCCACTGTGATATCAAAAAAGGTCACGCACAAAGCACTTTGAAACCTGTGCAATTACTGTAAATAAGGGCTGAATTGGGTAAAGATAAGGAAACATTCACAGATGTTCTCTTTGGCACTACTTTCTCAAAAGTAAAAATTTAAGTACCTGAAAGATGAAATAAATGTTGTTACTAATTATTTCAGAGACTGCAAATTGAGAGCAAAGGTCAGGTGGGTTATTCCACTGGCAAACCTGCCAGTGCCAAGACCATTCACCCATCCAAGCGAAGGAGGACATCAGAAGTTAATGTCTCTGATTCGGCAACTGCATGCAGCTCAGTAGCATCAGATTCTTCTGAAACTGTCACAGCCTCATGCGACTCCAGTGAGGACAGTTCTTGGGAAGATGAAGCCGAACCATCAACAAGCACAAGGAAGCATCATTCCACTGGTGTTGCAAGACGACTTGTTACAAGCTCAAAGCTATCAATCCACGGAGCAGCAAGAGTGTGCCGTCAGCTCAGTAGTGAGGGCATGGAAATTCCAACCCCAAGTCAGCCAGGAATCCACAAGGCTATCTACAGGAGAGCTGCTGAAGTCAGGCAACACTTGATTGACACACTTCATCAAGAAAAGTGGAGTCTACACTTTGATGGCAAAAAACTGAATCCTCTTCCACCTAGGAGAGGGGGCCCTGGAACAGCTCTTTAGACGATACCCGCCACCTCGCTAAATCTTCATTCAGTCCACCTAACGGGCCGTCCATAGACTAGGGCCAGTTTCCCCTGGGGCTACCCAGGCCAGCTGGTCGAGTTATGTTGTCGTTCATCAAACGGCCGCAGAAAACGTTACTGCTATCCAGGTGCCAGAATGGACGACATCACTGCAGCGTGCGATGATGTCACGAGAAATGCGGACCGAAACACCCTCTGTCATTCACGCGGGGACGAATGACGTAAAGACAACCCTTTCTGAGGAACTGCTAGAGAAATACCGCCGCATGATCAAGCAGTATAAACGTAAAACGGATGCCAGTAACATCATAATCTCAGGAATCCTCCCGAGGGTCGGTGCCGAATCTAACTTTTACAATAAGGCGTTCAGCACAAACAACAGACTTCAGTCCCTTTGCTCACAAGAAAACGTCCAGTTCGCTAACTTGTGGAGCAATGTTTACTACGATTCAGACTTGTTCCTTCCTGATGGCATTCACTTAAACCCTGTTGGAGCAGCCCGTTTCGGGAGGCTACTCTGTGACCAAGTGGCTCTTCGAAAGCCAAAAAACGCGTAGGCGAGAACACCAGCAGCTCCACCGTAAGGGTGCACTCAACCCGCAAAACTCCCGACTCGAATCACATTAAAGCTTGCTATGTAAACCCTCGTAGCCTACGTAACAAATTTGAAGACTTAGAAATCCTCGCAGCTACAAATCATTATCACATCATCGGAGTCACAGAATCTTGGATAGACACTTCAAATAGAGATTTCATTGCGGAATATAGATTACCGGGTTATACCATTTTTAGTCATGAAAGAGAGAACAGACAGGATGGAGGCGTTATCTTTAATATCCACAACTCTCTCCATCCAGTATCCGTGAAAACAGATATTATAACCAATATAGACACGGTCTTCATTGATATTAAAAATAAATATCGTAAAATAGTAATCTGACGTATCTACAGACCGCCAAGGCAGACTCTTGATATCGACCACACATTAAGTGAATTATTATTAGAAACAAGTAGCAGTTGCGAGGCAGTAATTGTTATGGACTTTAACTTGCCAGTGAAAAGATGGGGTGAACCGTTGAAATGTCATACAGGGCTCGACCTGTACACAAATTTACTAGAAAATGATTTGCATCAACACGTTCAAGAACCGACTCGGGAAAATAATATACTTGACCTTATCTTTTCAACGACAGCTGATCTAGTTAACGAAGTAAATGTTGGTCCAATTTTTAGTTGCAGCGATCACCGAACAATCACATTCAGCATCAATATGAAAGAAAAGGTGCCTGATTATCAGAGAGCGAATTTCGTAAGACTCCGATCAATTCTAAATAATTCTGACTGGACTGAAATCACGGCGGAAACAGATATTGATAAATCTTGGGGGGCCTTCACCACAATATTGAACAATGCCATAAGCATATGCGTATCCTATCGTAACAGACGTTCAGCTTATAAGAAGAAACCCAAATGGTGGAAAAACGAAATTCAAAATAGCCTATTTCTTAAAAAATGCGTATACAGTAGATACATATCAACTCACAGCGAGGCTGACAAACTAGAGTTGGACAGAATTCGCCGCGAAACCAAGAAATTAATATAACGAAGCAAGAAAAATCTTGAAGAATATATAGCGGAAACAAGTAAATCTAATCCTAAAGATTTTTTTAGCTATGTAAATAATAAAAAAAGTCACTCACTTGTGGAATCGGACCGTTTGCTAATGAAAATGGTAACCACACGAACGATGAAAATGAAATGGCTACAATCCTAAATAACTTTTTCGCATCCGTATTTACCGACGAAGGTTGTTTATCACCTCAACCGCCGGAGGTTAGAAGGGCCGAAAAGATGTTAAGTGGCGTGCTCATCGTAGAAAGTGACATTTTACGCACAATTGAAAAGATTAAAGTAAGCAAAGCTCCTGGTCCAGACAATATTACCCCTAGGGTCTTAAAAGAAATCAAACATCAAATGTATAAACCGTTCTCCATCATATTCAATAAATCTTTAACAGCTGGAAAAGTTCCGTCGGATTGGAAACTTGCAAATGTCACACCAATTTTCAAAAAAGGGGGACAAGTCTCATCCAGGAAACTATCGACCAATTAGCCTGACATCTATTGTTTGTAAGTTAAGGTAGTAGTTCATGAAAAACACCAAACTTTTGGCAGTTACTTCTTATCATTTCAAGTAAGGGCAAGACCTTGGCCATCTTTGAGCCTGCTAGATTTGAGTTATCAGCAAGGTGCAGGTACCTTTTGATGGTACGGAATCTGTCCCTGCTCATTGTTTTGGCAAATACAGGTGCTACCAAATCTTCACTTGTGGACCAATAATCATTTTCAGATGGCAGACTGTTGTATCCACTTATAAGCAATAGGCCTAGGAATTTACGTATTTCTTCCTCAGTGACATGAAAGTTTGATGCATTCTTGTCTCTAACGGCATACAAATTTGTTTGTTCAGTAATGTGTTGGATAATTTCAGGCCCAAAGAGCAAGTTGAATATTTCATAAGGTTCCTTGCCAAAATGATCTTCTCCCACCTTCTGCGGCATGCAGTGTGCTTGTAGTGGTAACCTTTCTGTTTTCCTCCATCGCCGATTTTCCTCATTCTCACTCTCCTTGGCAACATCTTCCTCAGCAACATCATCCTCTTCTTCCTCCTCGTGAACTTCTACCTCACCACTAACTTCATTTGGAATCCAATCCTTGTCTAAAATATCATCGTCATCCTCTTCATCACTCTCAATACCCCGACATCCAGCAGCAGGAGGCAGCAACACCACGTCAATTTTCTGACTTCTTCTTTTCTCAACCGCATCGTTTGCCACTTCAAGATGTGTGAATCGAGTCAGTTGTCTACCAGGGCTGAAAAGAAATTAAATACATGTGCATCAGAAAAAGAGCAGCATAGAGAAAACTGCACTAATGAAGCTGATATAGTTGTCACGTATAATCCACTTTAGTATCAATGACCATAACTGAAGGGAAAATGTAGGCACACACACACACACACACACACACACACACACACACAGTAAAACACTGCAATAATGTCATTTTGAAAACAACAACAGTAAGAGAAAACACTACAACAAAAAAATAATGGCATAATGAAAACAACAGTAAAACCTACCTGTAAAAAGACGACACGTCCATGCTTGAGGATGAGTGAGCACCGAATGATAGCAGGGACAGGGACAGTGGCCTTATATATTGCACGGTTGTATTAGGCTACTGCAGGATCCAACGTGTCTCAGTCTTCACACGTTACCTCTTAGAAGCACATAGATTTACATAAGACAACATGCCAACGTTCCCATTTTGGGAACATATAAATTTTCTTCTTATGAATCGCAAACCAGAAATAATTTCATCATTCTGATTGTCTCATCTAAAAAATTAGTGTCTGACGAAAGATGAAACAATGTATTGCAATCATTGGACGGGAAATCTGAGCAATGGTGAAATTCAGGAGAAAAACACTCAAGATAACTAAAAATGGCAATTTTGAAATATTAAAAAAATATATTAATTTCTTGATTGCATACAGTACAACCATATATATTACATAATCAACATCAGCCAAACCATTTTAGTGCTCATTGAGAGCAATGAAATAATTAGGTTTCTTTTGGTGAATATTTACTCCCATGTTCCCAAAATGGGAACGTTGGCGACTATCTTTCGCGACAATATGGTGAAATTCTTCGAAGAAAATAATATAATAAATAATTCTCAACATGGCTTCCGTAGTGAACGTTCGTGTTTCACTAACTTACTTGATTTTTTTCACTATATCCTTGAGGTGTTCGATGAAAGCAGATCAGTAGATATCATATATCTGGATTTTCAAAAGGCATTTGATAAGGTCCCCCACCAACGGTTGCTCAGCAAACTACTGGCGCACAGTATCTCGGGTAACATTCACAATTGGCTTGCGGACTGGCTCTGACCGGAAACAGAGAGTAGTTCTAAACGGTGTTACATCTAACTGGCTCGATGTCAAAAGCGGCGTACCTCAAGAATCAGTGCTTGGCCCCATGCTCTTCTTAATTTATGTTAATGATATCGATGATGGTCTCACTTGCAAATTATCAAAATTTGCTGATGACACAAAAATTGCTTGTAAAGTAACTGCAACACTCGACCAAGAAGCTTTACAATCAAATCTAGATCGACCTGCACGTTGGGCCAATCAATGGCAAATTAAATTTAACGTTGACAAATGTAAAGTGTTGCACATCGGAAAAAAATAACAATCGGGTTCGGTACGTAATGAATGACCAACAACTTTCTGCAGTAAGTAAAGAAAAGGATCTTGGAATCACTATATCAAGCGATTTAAAGCCCGGTCAGCATTGTTCAGAGGTAGTTAAAACTGCAAACAAATTGGTTGGCTTCATCGGACGAGTCTTTAATAATAAATCGGAAAAAAGTAATATTAAAACTGTATAATTCGTTGGTTCGACCCCGTCTAGAGTATTGTGTACAGTCCTGTCTCCCTACTACAGAAAAGACATAGAAAAGTTGGAACGGGTCCAACGAAGAGTAACAAAGATGATTCCTAGGTTGAGAAATTTGTCATATGAACAAAGACTTAAAGAAGTAAATTTATTCAGCCTATCAAAACGAAGAATGCGAGGCGATCTAATAGAAGTGCTTAAAATGTTTAAAGGATTCAGTGATATTAATGCGGAAGATTATTTCACAATTGATCGATCAAATAGAACAAGAAGAAATCACAATTTGAAGGTAAGTGGTAAAAGATTCTCGTCGCACGAAGCTAAACACTTCTTCTTCAATCGAGTTGTTAATGTTTGGAACTCTCTATCTTGTGATGTCGTTGATAGTACAACAGTTGCGGCCTTCAAAAATAGATTAGACAACTGTTTTGAATCCAACCAGCAACTAAGATATTACTCATTGTCGTAATAACGTTAAGTTCTTTCGAATACTGGTGTCCTTGTTCGCTTTTATCGCCCGCTTAGTGGTAGCAGTAATGGTAGTTCTTTCCTCTTTCCTACATAATTTCCATGCAGTTTTTCCATGCTGCATGGTTCTTTTTCCTTTCCTGCCAGCTTTGGCTGGAGGGATGGGGGGGTGGGGAGGAGCCTTCGCCTTTGCTGTCCTTCATCTTCCACCCTTGATTAGATAGTTAGTGTAGCTTGTCACAAACAACCTCGTAAGGACCAGCAGGTCTGCTGTTGTTTGTTCTTTCTTTGTGTTTCTTTGTGTTCCTTTGTGTACGGGACGCCACGCACGGGAAACACGTGGGGAGACAGTAAAAAAGGGCGGGCGCAGGCAACATCACCAGTAGGCCTCCTCTACCGGTGATGAGGGAGGAGCACTTGGTCCACGAGGCCAGCGGACATCGAGCCCTATCGAGGTGGGCAAGCCACCACGGTAGGTGGTGCCGCCGACCTCGCTTCAAGCCCCTTCACCACGTCAAGGTGACTCCCCTTCGACGGGGTGGATGTATGTGATTGTAAAGCACCTTCATAACTTTGGTCTCCGTGGAATAATGATGAAGCTTATTGAGGGATTTCTTGGAGAACGGACCTTCCGCGTAAGAGTTGGTACTTCCTTCTCACTACTCTATGAACAGCAGGAAGGAGTTCTCCAAAGAAGCGTCCTGAGTGTCATCCCCTTTGCCGTGGCCATAAATGGAGTTACAACATTGCTCCCAGAGGGGAGGGGTCGTCCTCCCTCTATGTCGACGACCTGCCAATCTGGTACTGAGCGTCTCGCATGTCCACCGCGGAGCGAAGACTGCAACATGCCATCCACAGAATATCCAGATGGGCAGAGAATCATGTATTCCTATTCTCACCATCCAAGTCGGTTGCCATGCACTTTTTCCGCCTGAGAGGTCACCATCCAGGCCTTGATCTCATCATGTGCGGTTCACGTCTACCTATTGTAGAAGAACACACGTTCTTGGGACTGGACTTCCACACCTAAAAGCATTAAATACAAAGTGCATGAGATCGCTCGAGATCATCCATGTTCTGTCATGCACTTCATGGGGCGCTAACTCCACAATACTCCTACGGCTTTACCAGGCACTCATTGGGTCGAGACTGCCCTACGGTTGTGAAGTATACACGTCGGCAATAACCGCCAGCCTCCCCACACTTGATGCAGTCCATCACGCGGCAATCCGACTGTCAACAGGTGCTTTTAGATCATCCCCCATATCAAGTATTTTAGTTGACGCCGGAGTGCTACCATTGGACTTACATAAAGACGAACTCATAACTAAATACTGGTACAGACTACAACGCCAACCTAACAACCGTGCATACACCGTTGTCCTAGACAAACATTTAGATGTAATATACAGAAAAAAGCCTTTCTTACCGCGCTCCTTTGGTTTCCGTGCACGGAGTGGCATTGGGGACCTCCCACTACCATACTTCCTTATAGCAGTTTTCCAGGTATCCCCCATCGCACCGTGGGAGTTCCCAAACACACATTTCTGCCGGTACTTCAACTTCAACACATCAAACATGTCGACAGTAAGTGCTCGACAGCTTTTCCTATCCTACACAGCTAGTCACGCCAAGTATGTACCAGTATACACGGACGGCTCCAAATCCGATGCTGGCGTTGGATTTGGAGCAGTCTTTCTAGACTTTTCCCGTTCCGGAACTTTACCTGCCTCAGCCTCAATTTTTACCGCAGAACTATCTGCTATTCTTTTAGCAATCCCTACATTCTTCACTTTGTCTGTTGGTATTTATACCGTCTACTCTGACTCACAGGCAGTACTGTCCGCAATGGAAGATTTTGTTATATGTTTTTAAGTATTATTTTTTTAAGGTGGTTCGTGTTAAGTGTTAGTTTAAGGCGTGAACTGTTATCTCACTCGTTATAGGGTCGGTGTTACCGTTGTCCTGCTTCAGAAGTTGATTGAAGTAGGTGAGATATCACAATAGCCTTTATAGTTACGTGTGGTAGATGCTTTGGCCGAGCGGAGCCGTTACGTTTACTTTGAGTTCACGTAATTCACTCTCTCTGGTATATTAAAAGTACGATTAGTTTTAACTATATCTACAATTTTACACAAGCGTTACAAAGTTTATGTGAGCGAGTCGCTCGCACACCCTAAGCAGTGTGATCTGCCCACCCTCTTCTGCGGGCTTCAGTCCGGGTGAAACAATAATCCCGTGCCAAGGATTGTTGATTCCACCGTCGATTCAGCACAGTTACCACGGCAAGAAGCACGCCGTAAACATACCAAGCTACGTGTTGTTAAACATCCTGTGGTGATACTGACTTGGTGTTTCGACACATAGTCATACTTTCTTATATACATGGTAATATATGTTACATCGCTCGCTCACCTAAAAGTAGCGACCCCGCGACTCACCCGACCTTTAAAATTAGTGTACCTACCCATGTTACAGTCGCGCAATGTGTACTAGCTAAACGTGGTCTTATTTCAGTTGCTTTAAAGATTATTATACAAGTCAGAGACCGCTTAACGATACAGCACAGGGAAATGCCAATGATAATGACCATGGAAGTAACAAGAAATGGGCTGAGGTAGACAGGGCTAGAGTCATGGACGTTAAAGCGGAGTTATAATCCGAGAAGAAAAAAAATAGTAGTTCGAAAAATTATATACATGATACATCCTAGAAAAAAAAATGACTACACTGTCATTATGATACATGGTAATGGAGCTATTTGGAATAGTAAAAAGAAAAAAGGAAAAATCCTTGAAGAAGGTCTGCTACACACTGAACCTTGACATAAAACTGTGGCAGATAAACACTCATCCGTTGCGTGACAATTAATTGCCAGTGTCGTTACCCTCGGCACGACTTTTGAGACGGACGGGGTCTACAACAATAAATGAGGTTGTGTGAAAAGAGGCAATGTTAACCGTAGAGTCTCCTAATAGTTACAATATGATAACGAGGACAAGTCTGGAGAGTCAGTCCTGATACTCCGTTTTTCAAGTCTACAGTATTATAAAAGAAAATCTTCTCACCTAGTTGTGAAATGACCCTTGTAACAAATTTCACCGAAATATATAATTCCAGCATAATTGATTAATGTAATTCCAGCATAATTGATTAATGTAATTAAAGCATTAATAAACATAAAATTAAAAAGACAAATTTCCACCTATCCCCCGATCGTAACGAACGTGGACGACTGACATCTGTGCCGTCAAAAATAGTTCCCGTAACGGGTAACAGTGGTATGTCAAGCAAAGGGTAAGTAAGACTTGTCTGCTTACTTCCAAAGCTTACAGGTATTCACATGCTGGTTACAATAAAGTTAGGGACGGCACCTGCCCAAGTTTAGTTAAGTCTGTCTTCGCAAAGAAAAATGTATGTTTCAGGCAGAAGCACATGAGGTTCAAGGTTAAAAAGTACCAATTCCTATGTTAGTCTACAGACTCTACACCCTCGATTATTACGGTTCCAAACAACTAAGGAGACGGACTGCAATACATCAACTCAGCAATAAAAAGAAAATAGTGAGTAAGAGTGAAAAGTATTACTCAAGCACTCCCCTCTCGCATGAAAAAAGATGCAGGCAAAAGCTCAGGAACCAAACATAATTTAATAATTGCGAGGACGCAGGTTATAGTCGTGTGGTGGAAAGATAGACAAAACATCGTCAGGCTGAGGCAAACAGGCGGTTCTCGCTGGTTCAACTAAAGTCGAATCAAGGACCTCTGGCTGGGCGTCCGTCTTTTTGAGGCGATCACTATGAACAATTTCATATGAATTAAAAATGAGGTCATAAACCTCAATGTTGTGTCCACTTAGTTGTCAAACTATCTGGCGTGGGCCCACGAATTTAGGGGACAACTTCGAATGTCTCTCTGGGACTCGAAGCATAACAAAGGCACCCACTTTCAAGGGAACAGGGGCGGCACGCTTGTGTTGCTGCAAGCACATAGCCTCAGATGTAGCCTATAGTCTCTCTCTGACGTTCCTATGAATATCTGTGAAAACTTTGAGTTCAACCTTAAAATAATCATCTACATTATATACAGGCGAAGGAGAACTACTAAGCAAGTCATATGGAAGTCTCTTCTCAACCCCAAAAATTATGTAGTGGGAGACTGTCCCGTTGTCTTACAAACACGGCTGTTTATGCTTGCTGCAACATATGCTAGCCAGTCCTCCCAAGTATGCTGAAGTCCGCTAACGACCGGGCGCAAGATATCTAAAATCTTCCTATTAGCGCGTTCAACATGGCTGTTGCCGGTTGGGTGATAACTGACTGTAAGACTTTGTGTAATGCCAAACTGTTTGCATATTTCTGCTAAAAGTTGATTGTGAAACTCAGTTCCATTATCACTTAACAACACTCTAGGTGTGGAGTATGGACAAATTAGATGAGTTATTAGGGCATGAGCAATGGACTTAGCAGATTTGTTATCGCCCATCGTGTGGATTCCATCTCCAACAACAGTGTGGCCTAAAAAGGTGATTTTTGGCTTTAAAATTTCACATTTAGTCAGCTTGGCCTTAAGGCTAGCGTCCCTAAGTTAAAGCAGAACTGCTTCTAATTTAGCTAGGTGACTGACGCCATCCTTGATACAGATGATTAAATCATCTAATAGCATCTTCCATTTGACACAAAACCCGGAACCAGGTTCGGGGATAAACCCAGACCGAGGTCCGGGTTTTCGCGCCGTAAATTGAACGCATTTAGGCGGATATGTAAACCAAACATTCTTCCTCTTCTTCTTTTGACCTGTCCTCCTCCTCTCGGGCGTCTCTCCTGTTTATTCACACACTTTTCCTTTCAATTGTGCTGTGTAGCTTAATTTTTCTTCACTGCAATATACTATCACACCTTACTTTTCAGTTTGTTGCTGGAATAACTTACTGACATTGCTTATCCGTGCGCTTATTCAAGCATTTGTGCCCTTTTTTCCCAGCACTGCATCTCCATCCAACACGTACCATGCGATGGCCCCGTTGTCCTCCTCTAGCCTCTTAGCCCACTCCTCCCTGGTGCTACTAATAACTCCCCTCTCTGCCTCTCATGGTTGCTGCATTCTACTATTGGATGTTCCACTGATTCTTTCTCCCCTGTCCTACAGCTACAGTTCTGGTTTCCCCCTTCCCTATTCCTGCCATTTAGCTGCGGGGTTCTCGTTCTTGCTTTAAACATCAGCCTGCTCCCCCAGTCTCCTTCATGCCAGTCTACTCCCTCTAGCTTCTGTGTCTTGCTGTACCATCTTAAAGTCGATTATTTTACTCTAAAATTCATAGGCCCAGCCTAGGCAGATGGCACACCACCTGTTCATCTTCCCTTTTTTACAACAAAGAAGGCAGCTTAAGGGCACAAAAAAAGAAAACAATAATAAAAAAAGCCCGCTACTCGCTGCTCCAAAAAAATAATTAAAAGAGGTGGCCGAAAG
>NW_026110295.1:3232925-3323494 GCF_024679095.1 Eriocheir sinensis | reverse complement strand
ATAGTCCCGCCCTTGGTTGTCGGGCTGCTACAACGCCCTTTAGAGTGTGTGCCAAGCCGGTAGTCTCTCTGCTGTAGTACGACGCTGAACCCCGAGAGGCAGTGCCACGAGGGGCCCCTTAGGGATAAAGGGGTGGTTATAGGAGGCAGCAGAGATAGTTAGGGTTCCCCAAAGACCCGCAGGGAGAACTTAACAGCAAGGCCTCTACCGAGCCCTCTAGAGGGTGGGAGAGTTTAGCCCTCCCGCTGTTGTAGGCTTAGCCCGGCTCTACATAGGTTAGTTGTTTTTTCACTTTTTTTTATATGTGTAGCTGTGGTTCAGCCTTCTGGCTGTCTCGTCGCTAGGATGTCTGCCGCTACGGATAAGCGTGAGCGCCCTGCTCCTGACTCCGATGACTCAGCGTCGGAGTCCCCCGCCGACAAGCAGCTCCGCCTTGAGTCGGAGAGTGAGCATGAGGCCTCCCGGGCACCCTCCCGCTGTCGTCTGACGACGAGTGGGAGGTAGTTGGTGACAGGCGCAAGATCCGGCACGCACGCCGCGCTCCTCCGCTCTCCGGCTCTGGCCCTTCGCCTCCCGCCAATCACGGCGCTGGCCCTCCGCTCTCCGCTGGGCTCTCCCCGCCGCCGCTTCCACCTCTGGCTCGCCCAAGCTCCTCCCAGTACCTCACGCACCGCTGTCCACGCCCGCCACTGCTACTCCCTCGCCTACCACCGCTGCCGACCCGCTTCATGTCGCCTCGCACCCTGATGCACCTGCTTCCGCCTCGCTGCTACCACGCCAGTCAGCCCTGGTTATCGTACCCCCGACACCGGGGTTCGACTCCGCACTAGACCTGGCGGAGGCCCTGGAGCAGCAACTAGGAACCCGCCTGCAGATGCGGTTCCTGGAGTCTGGCAGCGTGCTGATCACGCCTCCTCCGAAGAGGTTCTCCACCGGCTGCAGGGAACGACGGAGGTCGACGGCAAGCCGGTCCTGCTGCGGCTGACGGGAGACGCCACCATCAAGGGTGTGGTGACGTCATACCCTGCGGCTATGCCCCTCAAGGCTCTCCTTCGCCACCCAGACGTTGTCTCAGCGGACAGGTGCCAGACGCGCGATGGGCTGGACACCCGCCAGGTCATCGTCACGATGAAAAGCCCCCTCCCGGGCAGTCTCGACCTGGGGAGTTGGGGGGTGTTTTATACACGCCCCTTCAACAGGGAACCACTGCGCTGCTTCAGATGTCAGCAGTACGGCCACCACCGCTCTCGCTGCAACCGCCTGGTCGTATGCGGTATGTGCTCCAGGCCGCACATGACCGAGGCCTGTCTGGCCAAATACAAGGCCGGGGAGGAGGTACCAGCTCTCTGCCCAAATTGCAAACAGCAGCACCATGCATGGAGTCGCCGCTGCCCCTCACGGCTGACCCGGGTGAACGAGGGCGTCAAGCGGCAGGAGGCATGGCGTGCTGTTCACAACCCCTCCCGCCCGGCATGGACCAGACGGTCCCGCTCAAGGTCGCATCAGCCGGCCCCGCCCCCTGCCCAGGCAACATTGGCCTCTCCAGCTCACTTCCCCAGCCTCCCGCCACCAAGCGCCTCTCAGGCGGCCTCTACTGCCTCCACCCCAACACCCGCCCTGCCTCGTCTCCCAGCTGCACCCTCCACCTCGACACCTGTCCCGCCTTCCCGCCCAACCTCCACCTCGGGCTCCTCCCCGCAGCAGGAGCAACCAGCTTCCACACTGTCTCCACCTCCTCTGCCTCAACGCGGGCGTCGACAGAGGAACCGCAGGTCGCAGCCCCCCCCCCCCCCGAGCGCACAGACTGCACCACCGTCCACACCACCCGGCTACGTCCTTGTGACGAAGACCGCGCTCGAGGGAATGCTAACAAGCTTTGCCCTTGCCCTGACCGGCCTCCTCCAGCTCACGCCCGACGAGGCGGCCCTGCGAGTAATAGCGAAGGCGACAGTGGAGGAGCACTTTCCCGACCTCGCAGGCCCCTCCACCACACCCGCCCCACCACCTCCAGTGCCTCAGGGCCCCGCTCCCCCGCCTGCCACGACCCGAGCAACGGAGCCCCTTCCTCCTTCCGTAGAGGTAACGGAGATGGAGGCCGACGACTGCCACCAGCCTCCCCAGCCAGGCGTCCCTCCAGCCAAGGCACCGTTGAAGGCGGTGCACTGGACAATGGGCCGCAACACGACCCGCTCCCACATCCCGGTGCGCACAGTCCGCCGCTCCTGCATCCCACAGCCCAAGCGGAAGGTGGAGCAGAGGCGCCGCGGCCTGCGCCCACCCTCGCGACGGCCCCGTGTCCACCCCGGCGCCGTCCGCGAGGGGCGGCCGCTGAGTGTCCTCCAGTGGAACGTCTGTGGCGTGCGGGGGAAGGTCCACCTCCTGCGGGCTGCGCTCGGCACCAGCGGCTTCGATGTCGTCCTCCTGCAGGAGACACTCCTGGGTGAGGGCTGGTCGGTGCGGCTTAAGGGCTACAGGACCTTCTACCTCCCCTGCCATTGCCGGTGCGGCGCGTGGGTGTGGCATTCTAGTCAGGGATGCACTTCCCTGCACTAGGGTGACTCACCCCGTGCCATGCGGTGACGGCGTGGAGGTGCTGGCAATCAGGGTGGCATTGCCGAGCGCGACAATGGAAATTTACTGTGTGTACAGTGGCCAGGCTGCGGATGCCGACTTCACCGAGCTTTTTCTCACTCGCCGCCGATGAGCCCACCTTCATCGGCGGCGACTTAACGCCCACCACGAGAGGTGGGGAGCCGCCGGAACAACCGTGTCGGCCGCCACGTCGCAGCAACGCTGGCGGACCTGCCAACTGTCACTCTGCTCAACACGGGGAACCCCTCACGTCCGCGGTGCACCCACTGCTACGGGTCGCTGCGGGTCGCTGCTCGCCGGCTGTTACCTGTGGCTGTGGCGGCGGCGGAGGCGTCCCGCAACGAGCTTTGCATTGCTCGCCCACACGAGCGGGCTGCTCCTGAGCAAGAGCTCGGAGGCCCGTTCCTCCGTCGCTGCCCGCCGGCTTTTTACCCGTGGCTGTGGCGGCGATGGAAGGCTCTACCACCCGCCGCACGCCCGCGGCGGTTCCCCTGCGACGGGCCGTCCACAGTGACAAAGGCCCGTTCCCCTTTTAGGGGTGAATCGAGAAACGAACGAACGAACGAAACGAGCGGCGGTCAGTGGAACGCCAGCACTCCTCGGCGAGCAGCTGGGGTCCTTCTGCTGCGGCGTGGTTGACCGCCTGGTTATCCTCGCTTGGGCCCCACCGCGGCAGTCAAGTCGACCGGTCGGCTGCTCGCCCGTGCACCGCTACGGGTGTCTGCTGGGCGCCTGCCCAGAGAGCCCGCGCCTCCGTCGCTGTTTCCGGCTGTTACCCGTGGCTGTGGCGGCGGCGGAGGCGTCCCGCAACGAGCTTGCATTGCTCGCCCACACGAGCGGGCTGCTCCTGAGCCAGAGCTCGGAGGGCCCGTTCCTCCGTCGCTGCCCACCGGCCTATACCCGTGGCTGTGGCGGCGACGGAAGGTTCCCCACCTGCCGCACGCCCGCGGCGGGTTCCTCTCGACGGGCCGTCCACAGTGACAAGGCCCGTTCCCTTTTTAGGGGTGAATCGAGAAACGAACGAACGAACAGAAACGAGCGGCGGTCAGTGGAACGCCAGCACCTCGGGCGAGCGGCTGGGGGGTCATTCTGCTGCGGCGTGGTTGACCCGCCTGGTTATCCTCGCTTAGGGCCCCACCGCGGCAGTCAAGTCGACCGGTCGGCTGCTCGCCCGTGCACCGCTACGGGTGTCTGCTGGGCGCCTGCCCAGAGAGCCCGTGCCTCCGTCGCTGCTCGCCGGCTGTTACCCGTGGCTGTGGCGGCGGCGGAGGCGTCCCGCAACGAGCTTGCATTGCTCGCCCACACGAGCGGGCTGCTCCTGAGCCAGAGCTCGGAGGGCCCGTTCCTCCGTCGCTGCCCGCCGGCTTATACCCGTGGCTGTGGCGGCGACGGAAGGGTTCCCCCACCCGCCGCACGCCCGCGGCGGGTTCCCCTCTGCGACGGGCCGTCCCCGGACAAAGGCCCGTTCCCCCTTTTTAGGGGGTAAATCTTCAACAACAACAACAACGAGCGGCGGTGGACCGCCAGCACTCGTCGAGCGAGGAACTCTCCCGGCCTCTGGGTCACCTATAGACTGCTGAGTTGCTCACTCGGCTCAGCTACGGGCTGCTCCTGAGTGCCTGCTCGGAGGGCCCGTGCCCCCGTCGCTGCTCGCCGGCTTCTACCCGTGGCTGTGGCGGCGGCGGAGGCTTCCCCACACCCGCCGCACGCAAGCGGCGGGTTCCCCCCTGCGACGGGCCGTCCATGGACAAAGGCCCGTTCCCCCTTTTTAGCGGGTAAATCCCTACCGAACCGAACCGAACCGAACCGAGCGGCGGGTCAGTGGACCGCCAGCACTCGTCGAACGAGCAACTCTCCAGGCCTCTGGGACACCTATAGACTGCTGAGTTGCTCGCTCGGCTCAGCTACGGGCTGCTCCTGAGCGCCTGCTCGGAGGTCCCGTGCCTCCGTCCCTGCTCGCCGGCTTCTTCCCGTGGCTGTGGCGGCGGCGGAGGCTTCCCCACACCCGCCGCACGCAAGCGGCGGGTTTCCCCCTGCGACGGGCCGTCAATTGACAAAGACTTGTTCCCCCTTTTTAGGGGGTAAATCCCTAACGAACGAACGAGCGGCGAGTATTCGCTCTCCGAGCCCACAGCAGAAGCGCAAGTCCACGCCCCCACCACTCACTGTCGACATGTCTGGACGCGGCAAGGGAGGAAAGGTGAAGGGGAAGTCAAAGTCCCGCTCCAACCGTGCCGGCCTGCAGCTCCCCGTGGGCAGGATCCACCGTCTCCTGAGGAAGGGCAACTATGCCGAGCGCGTGAGTGCCGGCCTTTCAGGGACGACAACAGTACCGTTTAATCCGGCTCCTTGAAGCCACTCCCTTTTCCAAAAAGAGAGTTCTGGACACCCCCTCAAGTACATAGTGCCATTCCTAGGTCAATTCCTGCTGATATTACTAGGAAGAAGACCCTCAGTCATGAAAACAACAATTAACAACCCCCGAGTCTGGCAGGCTTCCCACAGTTAGTTTGTTTGTTTGTTTGTTTTCTTCATGGCAGGTAAGGGACTCCTCTGTTGACAACGACAACAAAAACCCACAAAACATAACATAACAAAAAAAAAAAAAACGCAAAACAGAGCCAGGAGGTAGGTCCTGCAGGTCGTTGAGACGATGATGGCCGTCGTGCAGATCAGATGCGGCGCTGCCCCCGCCGAGATGAAGTAGGTAGGTAGTAGCTGGGTGGGCTCCGACCCGCCGTTCGTCATCACTGCTGTGGCCTGTGGAGTAGGTCCGGAATGAGCAAAATGAATCCGACAGTCAGTCACTGACGTAATGTATGATCCCCTGCTCACCCAGAAAGCATGCATCGGTTTGTATCTTAACCTTCACCTTCACACGCACACACAGCCATCATCACGGTATAGTTTAACCCAACCTAAACATCCTGTCTCACACGCAGGTGCTAGGTGGCGAGGAAGACCCTGAGGAGAAGAAAACGTTTGGGAGGATAAGCTAAACTAAGCGCAAAAGCACCAGGGCCAGCCAGCACAGACACTGCGATACAGGACTCTCACCTCGCGCTAGATAATAAGAATTAGAATTAGAATTAGAATAACACACACACACACACACACACACACACACACACACACACACACACACACGCACAACAACAACAACAACAACAACAACAACAACAACAACAAAAAGAGTTTAAGGAGACCCACCCACATAGCTCCGCCGTAGGTTCCCCCTAGCGGACAGGGGAACCCCACTAGTTGCTCTTCTGCTGTAACTAAAAGCCATTGCTAAGGAGTGATTTTTTTTTTCCTTTAGAAATATCTTTAGCATATTCTTTGGCCAGTATGTGGGTAGAGTTTATTACATTGTATGATTCTCTCTTGATAATATCTTTGAAGTCTATTGCTACCATAAACCATACAGGAGCAGTATATTCACATAGGTGTTACAGGAGTTATGAATAGAGATCTTATATGATTTTTCTACTTCGGTAATCATTACGCTTTTAACTCTGAACTTTTTATACTTTTTTGAGGTAAATTCTTAGAATAAAAGCCTTAACAAGCAAATAATTCCCTCTATACCTCTCACATACAATAATGAAAATATATATGTTATGTTTGTAGGTATTAGAATATTTCAGTAACTATGAAAGAGTTGATAAAAGCGCTATTAGATTTCATTTTTCCTCCTATATGCACATAATGTAAAAACAAACTTGTTGAAGGAGAATTATTTATTTCTACCATTTGCTTGAGTAACAGATAATCATATTACCAATCGTTTTGTAGATACAGCTACTATTACCTATGGTCTTGCATTAAAAAAAAAAAAAAATTGGGGAGGTATTAGGAGTTGAGTATGGCAATATTTTTGTATTAACATCCAGTTATTTCAGTGATAGATGGAATAATACTTAATCCATTGCACAGGCAAATATTGCAGGAAAGACACTATAATCTAAGTGATTATTTTCGCTAAAGGACTTTCAGATTCACTAAAAAAAGACAGTGGAGTAGGTAGGAAGACACCTACCGAACGGGCGTAAGCCACTCCCGGTGAGGTATATATGGGAGGTGAGAAGGAGCTGAGGCCCTCCAAAGACCCTTACCATGTCCTCACTAACCGTTTACCTATTTTCTCTCCAAAAACTGATAGTTGTTCAGCATGCTCTCTAAAGACATATCCTCTCTTTATCCAAACCACACTACATTCACACAACATACACACCTTTTCCCAAAATTAAAATTTCAAAATGGCGCACATACACCAAGCCTCGGAGTCCTCGCCTGGGGGGGGGACCACAAATTCCCCCAGGGAGGACTCCCCTTCTGGCTGCCGACCAGAGGTGTCTTGATAACTCCTCGAACCTCTTTCTTCTCAATTTCTGCAACATTCGCGGTCTTCGCTCTAATTTTCATTATGTGGAACACCATCTCTCCTCCTCTAAAACTCACAATCTCTTCATCACCGAAACACAGGTTCCTGAGGCTACTGACAGCAATCTCTACTCTGTTCCCTCCTACTATCTCAATCCTAAATTTCAATCCAAAGCTGGATGTTGCGCCTACGTGCGCAACGACATCACTTGCTCTCGTGCCCACAACCTTGACTCTTCTGAATTTTCCACCATCTGGCTAGGACTTCATTGCCATTCTATTCCTAAATACATCTGTGCTGTCCATCTCTCACCTAATTCTACCAACTATGTAATTTTTTCGATTATTTGAACTCAGAAGTGGAGCACATTTTGACCCCCTCTCCCTTTGCTGAAATCTCCACAATGTTCACCACCATGCAGCGTTGGCTTTCATCCTCTTTCGCTGACCAGCCTGGTAAACAAGCCTACAACTTTGCTATCCTTAACGATATAGACCAGTTGGTTCAGCACCCTACTCGTATTAACAACCTCCTTAGAGATACACCCAACATTCTAGACCTTTTCCTAACCTCTAATCCATCAGCTTACTCTATCAAACTGTTTTCTCCGTTGGGCTCCTCCGATCATAATCTTATTTCTGCGTCTTGTCCTATCGATCCTATACAGCCTCTCGACCCATCGAAGAGGCGATGCTTCTGGCATTTTGCTTCAGTTCAGTGGGATGATCTGAAGATGTACTTTCCGATTTCCCGTGGAATGATTACTGCTTCGAAGATAGAGACCCCTTTGTGGGTGCCCAGCGCATTACAGAGGTGATTGTCTCTGGAATAGAGGCATTCCTCGTTCTTTCTCTACTCCTCACGCTAAAAGCCTTGGTTTAATCACGCTTGTTCTCGTGCTGTCAATGATAGAGAGGCAGCTCACAAAAGGTACCAGAGCCTTCAAACTAATAATAATTATGAACTTTACATTTCTGACCGAAATCGTGCCAAATCTTTTCTCCGACTAACCAAAAATTATTTCATTAATAGAAAATGTCAAAACCTTGCTTTCTCTATCTCTTCCCGTGACTACTGGCATCTAGCCAAATACATCTCCTCCAACTTCACTTCTTCATCTTTCCCTCCACTCCTCATTCCTGACGGCAACACTGCCGTCTCATCTATCTCCAAGACTGAACTCTTCTCTCAAACTTTTTCTAAAAACTCCACTCTGGACGATTCTGGGCATATTCATCCTACTCATCCCCCTTCTGACTCCTTTATGACTGTTATAAAGATTCTTCAATATGATGTTTTCTATGCCCTCTCTGGCCTCAATCCTCAGAAGGCTTATGGACCTGATGGAGTGCCTCCTATTGTCCTTAAAAACTGTGCCTCCGTGCTGTCACCCTGCCTGGTCAAACTCTTTCGCCTCTGCCTGTCAACATCTACCTTTCCTTCTTGCTGGAAGTATGCTTTAATACAGCCTGTGCCTAAGAAGGGTGTCCGCTCAATCCTCAAACTACCGTCCTATAGCTTTACTTTCATGTCTATCTAAAGCTTTTGAATCAATCCTTAACCGGAAGATTCAAATGCACCTTTCCACTTCTGACCTTCTATCTGATCGCCAGTATGGGTTCCGCAAGGGGCGTTCTACTGGTGATCTCCTAGCCTTCTTAACTGACTCTTGGTCATCCTCTCTTAGCCGTTTCGGTGAAACTTTTGGTATTACGCTGGACATATCAAGAGCTTTTGATAGGGTCTGGCACAAATCTTTGCTTTCTAAACTACCCTCCTACGGTTTCTATCCTTCTCTCTGTACCTTTATCTCCAGTTTCCTTTCTGACCGTTCTATTTCTGCCGTTGTAGACGGTCACTGTTCTTCCCCTACAGGTTCTGTCCTATCTCCCACTCTTTTTCTGTTGTTCATTGATGATCTTCTTTCCAAAACGAACTGTCCTATCCATTCCTACGCCGATGATTCCACTCTGCATTATTCAACTTCTTTTAATAGAAGACCCACCCTTCAGGAACTTAACGACTCAAGGCTGGAGGCTGCAGAACGCTTAGCCTCAGACCTTACTATTATTTCCGATTGGGGCAAGAAGAACCTGGTGTCCTTCAACGCCTCAAAAACACAGTTTCTCCACCTATCCACTCGACACAATCTTCCAAACAACTATCCCCTATTCTTTGACAACACCCAGCTATCACCTTCCTCAACACTAAACATCCTCGGTCTATCCTTAACTCAAAATCTCAACTGGAAACTTCATATCTCATCTCTTACTAAATCAGCTTCCTCGAGGCTGGGCGTTCTGTACCGTCTCCGCCAGTTCTTCTCCCCAGCACAGTTGCTGTCCATATACAGGGGCCTTGTCCGCCCTCGTATAGATATGCATCTCATGTGTGGGGGCTCCACTCACACAGCTCTTCTGGACAGAGTGGGCAAGGCTCTTCGTCTCATCAGCTCTCCTCCTCATACTGATAGTCTTCTACCTCTTAAATTCCGCCGCAATGTTGCCTCTCTTTCTATCTTCTATCGATATTTCCACGCTGGCTGCTCTTCTGAACTTGCTAACTGCATGCCTCCCCCCCTCCCGCGGCCCTGCTGCACTCGACATTCTACTCATGCTCATCCCTATACTGTCCAAACCCCTTATGCAAGAGTTAACCAGCATGTTCACTCTTTCATCCCTCACGCTGGTAAACTCTGGAACAATCTTCCTTCATCTGTATTTCCTCCTGCCTACGACTTGAACTCTTTCAAGAGGAGGGTATCAGGACACCTCTCCTCCTGTAGTTCATCTTCATTCCGGCCACCTCTTTTGTTTTACTTTGGGAGCAGCAGTAGCGGGCTTTTTTTTATTACTGTTTTATTTTTTGTGTGCCCTTGAGCTGCCTGCTTTGTTGTAAAAAAAAAAAATTACAACGCGTCACTGTCGCAGAGAGCCCACGCGACAGGTCGAGGTGACGTTTCGGGGGTCTCTCCCGTCGTCCCTTGACCTAGGCGTCGGGGGTGTCTTCTCCGTCAGGAGGTTCACCCCGGAGCCCCTGCGGTGCTCCAATTGCCAGGCCTTTGTGTCACGGGTTAAAATAATGATTTACTAACTGTAGTGTGCTCAAAGGGCGGTAGCTATCCGACTAGGGTTGATTACAGCGTCAGTCCATGAGACAACGGTGTACACACCTAACTACGTAGTACTTACACGTCTTACCTGCTCAAATCTCCCGTGGGGTTCTTATTTACTCTCCTTATGGGGCTGGAAGGCACAGACGCACAGGCAAAAGGGTTACTAATAAAGCTCGTGTACAACTATGCGCTAACTTTATTACACACAAAGAAAACACAGACAAATCTTACATAAACACTCAGCTGAGACTAGCGTTACTCGTGCTCGCACAAGACTAACCTGCCCTGGCTACACTAACAACTATCTACTTAACTTGGTGCGGAGGGAGAAGAGCAGAGGTTCGTTGCACAGCCTTGCTCGAGGTGGATGCAGCTTGTTCTTCCTGCCGTGGGTCCTATCATCAGGCGCGTGATGTCGGCGGTAGATGCGGCTTTCAGGAAGAAGCCGCCGCGGACTCGACACACCCAAACTGAGACCCGGTTTGGGCTGTATCCCGAAGTGGTGAAGCCCAGGATCCCCACACTCCAGCAGGAGGAAAACCGCGTGGTGTCAAGAGATAGGCGAGAGTAGAGGAACGTCGCCCCGTGACCTTACCAGACGGCGGTCAAGGGGAGAAGGCCGAGCTCGCAGGCGGCGAGCTACACGGTGACCCGACCTCTCCAAGGCAGAGGTGCTATACACTGCTGGCGCGGGAATACACGGGACACTTCCGACAGCGCTCTGAACACACTGCCATAGTCAGGTATAGTTAAAGCTTCCCCACATGTTGCTAACTTGCATGTTCAGGGCACAGCAAATGTCGCGTAGAGAACTACAGCATGTTAGACAACGCAGGGAAGGACAGCAAACCTCGCGCCGCAAGCAGCCCAGCCCGTGGGTGGCCATGGGGGTGCAGCGCTACCAGCCTGGCCCGGGAACTCTGCACAGACAATACAAAACTTCCTCATCAACAGAGGCGTAACTAGCTGCAGTAATGCACACTAATGTGCATCTGCAGAGTGGAGTGGTGACTCTTGAAAGTGCGTAAGCGCAGGTAAAACACAGCGGGCGACCCGCAACGAAAATGCACGCCTTGGCATCACTACGCTCGTCGCCTAGGCAACGAACAGGCTGAGTCATCGTGACCCGGCCTGCGCCTAGGTCACGTGACGAACTAGGAAAACGCGTCAGCAGCTTCCCTATAGCAAATAATATAAAAATAACTTGTCGCGAATCTAAACCGCGATATTCGCCCATGCAAATGAAATTTTATCATGGGCGCTACTCCTAGCGTACATATACATTTTGAACTAACCCCTAGCTAAACCTAGTTAAACAAGCACAAGGTGTACGTCATCTGGTGGCTCCCTTCAGCTTGATGAGTGTAAAAACTCCAGCCTTTTACTAACAAGCATGGAGAAATCTCCTGAAGCTGCAGAGAGGCCCGAGATAAGGCTAGGGACACATGTCCATATTTAGTGTGGTAGTGTGGAGTGTGGTGTGGCACTGTGTAGTGAAGTGTGTCTACTTGTTTCACAGAATCACGGCGACGACCTACGCGACGGCCTACCTACACTTGCGGGTCTGGCTGCACGCCAGAAGGAACTCGGAGGGCGGGCTTTCCAAGGGCGCCTGGCAAGGGTGCGATCTCTAAGCCCTCGGGTGACACGCCTCCTTTTGCGGCGGCGTCGCCCGGAACCCTTACACAACACTGAACAGTCACGCTTACCTAATCCAAGGCGAAGGCGAGACAGCTTGGCGGTGAGGTGACCTTGTCTTCCGGGAGGGGCTGCGGCGCAACCCAGCGAAGCCTTGACATCGATGTCAGAAGGCTTCTTGCGCCAGGCAGTGGGAACCGAGGTGGGCGAGGGAGACGCTGTGGCAAGCTGCCCCACGTCACTAACCTTCAGCTCCAGCGCCTCCTCCTGCGGCACCGTCAGCAGCGCCGAGGGCTCGAGCTCCCTCTTTTCCCCTGCTCCAGTGCCAGCAGCAGTACTCGGGACGCAAGGCGGCTGCGCGTCTGCGTCGTCCAGTGAGACCGCCGTGCACTCTTGCACCGTCAGGAGCGCCGGGGAGAGAGGTAAAGCCTTCTCCTTCAGGCACTCTCCTTGGTCGTGGTCCTCCCCAGCTACTGCCTGCCGAGCAGGGTCACACGGCACAGTGCTGACAGCCTCAGGGGAGGGCTGGGGCTCGGTTACCTGTGTGTCCAGGTCGCTGGTGTCGAACCAGTGGCAGGCGAGACGTGCAAGGGCGAGGCGTTGGAGCCTTCCAGACTCCTTCATGGCCCTCTCGTGGGCGCGCTGAGCCTCTTGCATCTCGCGCTCGTGGGAGAGCTCAGCCTCGCGGTCTCTCCTCTCCAACTCCTCGAAGTGGGCCTCCCGCAGCAGTTCCTCGCGAACCCACGCGACGAGGTCTTGCCCCGTCAGCTCAAGGCGCTTACCCAGCTGAAACCAATACTCGGTAGAAGGCTCACGAGTAACAAATATCCTGCCTGGCTTGCCCTGCACTAACTCTGGCAGAATAAGGTGACTGAACAGCCCAAAAATCTAGAATTATCTAGAACACACTCCCCCTAAATAACCTGAACTCACTACACAGGCTGGAGAGAGAAACTGGCCCTAACTAGACCGCTGCACCCTGCACAGTCCTGAGCTAACTAAAACCCAGGCTAGGGGTGACTAACTGGCAAAACTAGAGCCTTCTAGAACCCTACACAAACCTGCGTAGCTAGCTGCAGGTAGAGGTGAACTAATCTGGCAACTAGAGCTTATGCCCAACTCTCAACAAAAAGAGAACGCACACACCCGGTAAAAATGCAGATGGCGTCTCGTCGAGCTGGTCCCTTCTCACGTCGCCGACCACAAGAGCCACGTGGTCGTCCCACACAAGGAACGGCGACGAGGAGACAAGAAAGTGGAGCCCAGGCACGGCTACTGGAACGGCACAGCAAACCCCACCGAGCCTCCGTCAGGCGCGACTCGCAGACACAGGACTTATGCCCACACTCTGCCGGCGAAGCACAGGGCACCTGCTGTCTTCAGGGATCGCGATACCTGCGGATAAAGTCACGGTAGCACTGGGGGAAGATAATCTGTCCTAATATCAAACCCTATGCTCACTGGCACTCGGGGCAATAGGAACAGAACAAAAGCTGCCACTAAAACAGAACCTATACCTAAGGACAACACACAAAACTAGTCAGAGGTAAAAACTAACACTCTGCTAGCTAATAAGTCTCACTAACACAGTTATACTAAGCTGTGACCCTAAACACACACACACCTAGCCAAGTGCACACACTTACCAGCCAGAAGGAGTTTCTGTTTCGGGCGCAAATTCTCACGGGGTAAAATAATGATTTAATAACAGGAGTGTGCTCACATGGCGGTAGCTAGCCGACAAGGGTTGATTCCCGCGGCACGCCAGGAGACAACGGTGTACACACCTGACTAGGGAGTACTAACACGACTTACCTGCTCAAATCTCCCGTGGGGTTCTTATTTACTCTCCTTATGGGGCTGAAAGGCACAGACGCACAGGCAAAAGGGTTACTAATAAAGCTCGTGTACAACTATGCGCTAACTTTATTACACACAAAGAAAACACAGACAAATCTCACATACACACTCAGCTGAGACTAGCGTTACTCGTGCTCGCACAAGACTAACCTGCCCTGGCTACAATAACAACTATCTACTTAACTTGGTGCGGAGGGAGAAGAGCAGAGGTTCGTTGCACAGCCTTGCTCGAGGTGGATGCAGCTTGTCCTTCCTGCCGTGGGTCCTATCATCAGGCGCGTGATGTCGGCGGTAGATGCGGCTTTCAGGAAGAGGCCGCCGCGGACTCGACACACCCAAACTGAGACCCGGTGTGGGCTGTATCCCGAACTGGCAAAGCCCAGGATCCCCACACTCCGGCAGGAGGAAAACCGCGTGGTGTCAAGAGATAGGCGAGAGAGGAGGAACGTCGCCCCGTGACCTCACCAGACGGCGGTCAGGGGGAGAAGGCCGAGCTCGCAGGCGGCGAGCTACACGGTGACCCGACCTCTCCCAGGCAGAGGTGATATACACTGCTGGCGCCTTGGGAATACACGGGCACTTCCGACAGCGCTCTGAACACACTGCCATAGGCAGGTATGATTAAAGCTTCCCCACATGTTGCTAACACAGGTTCAGGGCACAGCAAATGTCGCGTAGAGAACTACAGCTTGTTAGACAACGCAGGGAAGGACAGCAAACCTCGCGCCGCAAGCAGCCCAGCCCGTGGGTGGCCATGGGGGTGCAGCGCTACCAGCCTGGCCCGGGAACTCTGCACAGACAATACAAGACTTCCTCATCAACAGAGGCGTAACTAGCTGCAGTAATGCACACTAATGTGCATCTGCAGAGTGGAGTGGTGACTCCTGAAAGTGCGTAAGCGCAGGTAAAACACAGCGGGCGACCCGCAACGAAAATGCACGCCTTGGCATCACTACGCTCGTCGCCTAGGCAACGATCAGGCTGAGTCATCGTGACCAGCCCCGCGCCTAGGTCACGTGACGAACTAGGAAAACGCGTCAGCAGCTTCCCTATAGCAAATAATATAAAAATAACTTGTCGCGAATCTAAACAGCGACACTTTGGCCATGTGCAGAAGTACTGCAGGACCGGTGCTCTCTGTGGCGTGTGCAGCGGGAAACATCCCTCCTCGAAGTGTATTGATACACTGAGGACCGGCAATGTCCGGGCTGCACGATGTCCGAACTGTGGCGGAGACACCACGCCTGGTTCAAGGGCTGCCCCGAACGACTGAGGCTCCCCCTCGGCCCTCGGGTGCTATAGACACCTTGCCCCCAAAGAACCAGGCTGTTTCCCAAGCAGCTCCCTCTGCCTCACCCTCTCCAAGCCCAAGAATGGACGTGATGCTCTCTGCACCAGCACCTGCCAGCCCACTGCCAACATTTGAAGACGCCGCCACCACCACCGACGACGCTGCCCCGCCACAACAAGATGAGGTCGCCACCAACACCGATGACCTCGCTCAGGAAGACGCCTGCACGCAGACAGGCTGGAAGAAGCGAGGCAGGGCCTGCCAGACCGCTCCTCCGCCCACTGAGGATGCGGCGGCCCAGTGAACTCCAGAGACAGCAGCCCAGGAGACGCAGACGCCGAGGACGACCACTGCAGACGCTGAGACTGCCGCCCCTGACCCGAGCCTTTGCGCAGGCCCCCCTGGGGCGAACTGGGAGGTTCAGTTCGCCCCCGCGGTCACGCTCACCAGGGTGGAGTTGTTCACCATGCTGAAAGCTCTAAGGGGCCTCATCGAGAACCACGCCGAAGCAGAGCTGAAGGGCCGAGAGCACCTGTACGAGAACCCCATCCTGACGGTGCTTTACGAAGCCCTCGGAGCCGCGCGGACTCAGAGGAAGCCCGATTTCCCGATCAAGTGCCCGCAGTGAAGATGCAGATAGAGGCGGGCCAGCCTATGGCATATAGCCCGCGAGGGCTAACAACACTCAAAAACCCACCAACCAACCAACCAACCACCAACCCAACACTCACTTCACTGTTGAGCTACCCACCTGAACCATGACTGGCCGCGGCAAGAGAGGCAAGAGACTCGAAAAGGGAGGCAAGGGACTCGGAAAGGGGGGCGCCAAGCGTCACCGCAAGGTTCTTCGGGACAAGATCCAGGGCATCACCAAGCCGGCCATCCGTCGTCTGGCGCGCCGTGGCGGTGTGAAGCGCATCTCCGGTCTCATCTACGAAGAGACCCGTGGTGTGCTCAAGGTGTTCCTGGAGAACGTCATCAGGGATGCCGTCACCTACACTGAGCACGCCAAGCGCAAGACCGTCACCGCCATGGACGTGGTGTACGCCCTCAAACGCCAGGGCCGCACCCTGTACGGCTTCGGTGGTTAATGCCGCTGCCTGAGCGAGCCCGACCTAACCCACCCACCCCGGACCTCTTTGAGGTCCACATTCTTATTCACTAAGAGAATAGTAGCACACTTTTTACTTCAGTTATATTTCCTTTCTTTCTTTTTTTCTCTCTTTCTTTCTTTCTGTTTCCTCCCTCCCTCCTGCCTAATGATGATGGGTCGCACCTCCACCCACTGCTCCCCATCCACCTCATTTGACACTAGTAAGCTCCAGTTTGTCTCCTCCCTCCCATCTTTTCCCTCCCTCCTGCCTAATGATGGCTCACACCTCCGCCCACTGCTACCCACCCACCTCATTTGACACTAGTAAGCTCCAGTTTGTTTCCTCCCTCCCATCTTTTCCCTCCCTCCTGCCTAATGATGGTTCACACCTCCGCCCACTGCTCCCCATCCACGTCATTTGACACTAGTAAGCTCCAATTTGTTTGTTTCAGTTCTTACAGAAACATCATTTTGCCATAATTTCCCCTGTCCCTGTCAATTCTTTGTAAAATCAGTAACAGGATATCTATGAAAAGAGATACAGAGAGAGAGAGAGAGAGAGAGAGAGAGAGAGAGAGAGAGAGAGAGAGAGAGAGAGAGAGAGAGAGAGAACTATATTGGAAAATATATAGACAAAACAAAGAGACGTCTGGACGGGAAGAGGAAAAGAAAGAGAGGAAGGATGACATAGAAAGGTTAAAAAAGAAAGCAATAATGAGAAAGACGGCAAAAATATAGACAGAGAGAAAAAGAAGCCTCCCCTTCTTGATCCACTACTTCTATTGTCTCTTGGAATGTGCAGGAGTGTATAGGAAAGCAAGGGTAGGGTTAGAGGGGGAGGGACAGGCTCAGAGCGAACTTGAAGGGAAAGGCTGAGGAAGTGGGAATCTCCCTCTCCCTCCCCCTCCTCCTCCTCCTCCTCCTCCTCCTTCTTCTTCTTGTTCTTCTTCTTGTTCTTGTTCTTGTTCTTCTTCTTCATCTTCTTCTTCTTCTTCTTCTTCTTCTTCTTCTTCTTCTTCTTCTTCTTTTTTGTTGTCGTCCTCATCATAACGTTGCGCCCTCTCTTACTGGACCCGCTTTTCAGATACGTTGAACCAGCCCCGCCACCGAGTAGCCCGCCGGAACCCTGGGCAAGCGTCTAGATGCCCAACAGTAGACAGGTGGATGACTAAAAAGCTGCAAATACGTTTCTATGAAAGTAGGTGTGCAGGCATGTAAATAGGTGTGCCTGCCTGCCTGCCTGCCAGCCAAAACAAGCAAACGGGCTAGCTAACAGACAAACACAAAACTAGCTAGATAACAAACTAAAAGACAAACTAGCTTGCAAGCAAGCAAGCAAGCAAACAAACAAACAAACTAACTCAGTTCAACGAACGAGCTAGAAAAGGAATAAACCGACCAACCAACAAACAAACAATCAAGCTAGCTGGCAACACACAAACAAACAAACTTGTTAGCAAACAAACAAACAAGCTAGCTAGCTAGCTAACTAATACACAAACAAACTAACTAGGTAGCTAGCAATCAAACAAACAAACTGGCTAGCTAGCAAATAAACAAACAAACAAGGTAGCTAGCTACCAAACAAACAAACAAACATACAAACAAGCTAGCTAGTAAACAAACAAACTCAATAGCTAGCTAGTAAACAAACCAACTAGCTAGCTAGCAAGCAAACAAATAAACAAACTAGCTAGCTAGCTAGCTAGCTAGCAAACAAACAAACAATCAAGCTAGTTGGCAAACAAACAAACAAACAAGGTAGCTAGCTAGCAAGCAAACAAACAAACAAGGTAGCTAGCTTGCAAACAAACAAACGAACAAACAAGCTAGCTAGTAAATAAACAAACTCACTAGCTACCTAGCTAGCAAACAAACCAGCTAGCTACCTAGCAAGCAAACAAATAAACAAACAAGCTAGCTAGCTAGCTAGCAAGCAAACAAAATAACTAGCTGGTAGCAAAAAACAAACTCACTGGCTAGCTAGCTAGCTAGCTAGCACACCAACAAACTCACTAGCAAGCAAACAAGCTAGCTAGCAAACAAACAAACTAGGTAGCTAGCTAGCTAGCAAATAAACAAAAAAACTAGCTAGCTAGCTAGCTAGCTAGGTAGCAAACAAACAAACAAACAAACAAGGTAGCTAGCTAGCAAGCAAACAAACAAACAAACAAGTTAGCTAGCAAACAAACTAACTAGCTAGCTAACTAGCAAGCAAACAAACAAACAAACTCACTAGCTAGCTAGCAAGCAAACATGCTAGCTAGCAATAAACAAACAAACAAACAAACAAACAAACTAACTAACAAACTAACTAGCAAGTAAGCAAGCAAGCAAGCAAGCAAACAAACAAACAAACAAGGTAGCTAGCTAGCAAACAAACAAAAGAACAAGCTAACTAGCAAACAAACAAACAAACAAACTAACTAACTAACTAACTAACTAACTAGCAAAAAAGCTAGATAGGGCGCTAGCTCGGTTGTGTTTGTTTGTTTGTTCCAAGCTAACTTGTTAGTTAGTTTTGTTGTGGGAGTTTGTTCTTAGTTTGTTGAGGTTTGTAACGCGTGTTGGCTTTCCTTTTTTTTTTTTTTTTTGGGGGGGGGGGTTGCTTGGGATGGAGTATTGCGATTTCTTTTTACGTATGTTAGATGACTGTCTCTTTTTAGTGAATCTGAAAGTCCTTTAGCGAAAATAATCACTTGGATTATAGTGTCTCTCCTGCAATATTTGCCTGTGCAATGGAATAAGTATTATTCCATCTATCACTGAAATAACTGGATGTTAATACAAAAATATTGCCATACTCAACTCCTAATACCCCCCAATTTTTTTTTTTTTTTTTTTTTTAATGCAAGACCATAGGTAATAGTAGCTGTATCTACAAAATGATTGGTAATAGGATTATCTGTTACTCAAGCAAATGGTACAAATAAATAATTCTCCTTGAACAAGTTTCTTTTTACATCCTGTGCATATGGGAGGAAAAATGAAATCTAATAGTGCTTTTATCAACTTTCATAGTTACTGAAATATTCTAATACCTACAAACAGAAAATATATATTTTCATTATTGTATGTGAGAGGTATAGAGGGAACTAATTGCTTGTTAAGGCTTTTATTCTAAGAATTTACCTCAAAAAAGTCTAAAAAGTTCAGAGTTAAAAGCGTAATGATTACCGAAGTAGAAAAATCATATAAGATTTCTATTCATAACTCCCGTAACACCTATGTGTGAATATACTGCTCCTGTATGGTTTATGGTAGTAAAAGACATCAAAGATATAATCAAGAGAGAATCATACAATGTAATAAACTCTACCCACATACTGGCCAAAGAATATGCTAAAGATATTTCTCGAGGAAAAAAAACAACACTCCTTATCAATGGCTTTTAGTTACAGCAGAAGAGCAACTAGTGGGTTTCCCCGTCCGCTAGGGGAACCTACGGCGGAGCTATGTGCGTGGGTCTCCTTAAACTCTTTTTGTTGTTGTTGTTGTTGTTGTTGTGTGTGTATGTGTGTGTGTGTTTTTTATAATTCTAATTCTAATTATAATTCTTATTAGCTAGCGCGAGGTGAGACTCCTGTATCGCAGTGTCTGTGCTGGCTGGCCTTGGTGCTTTTGCGCTTAGTTTAGCTTACCCTCCCAAACGTTTTCTTCTTCTCCTCAGGGTCTACCTCGCCACCTAGCACCTGCGTGTGAGACAAGATGTTTAGGTTGGGTTAAACTATACCGTGATGATGGCTGTGTGTGCGTGTGAAGATGAAGGTGAAGGTACAAACCAATGCATGCTTTCTCGGGTGAGGCAGGGGATCATACATCACGTCAGTGACTGACTGACGGATTCATTTTACTCATTCCGGACCTACTCCACAGGCCACAGCAGTGATGACGACGGGCGGGTCGGAGCCCACCCAGCTACTACCTACCCCACCATCTCCCGATCAGGGACGAGACTGGGGGTAGAGGTTGCCTGATTTTGGTCAGCTACTCCATCCCCCACAGGGTGGTCGAACGCCCCATAGACTGCGGCGAGGGTGTCGAGACCCAAGCTGTCACGCTCCTCCTTAACGGGACAGAGGTTATAGTCTACAATGTATACAGCAAGCCGAGACGTGAGCTTGACCTCAATGAGCTCCTCACTCTTGCCGGAGAGGCCAGCGTCCTTGTTGGAGGCGATTTCAACGCCCACCACGAGGTGCTGGGATCCAGGAGCAACGCCAACGCTGGAGTAGGTAGGAAGACACCTACCGAACGGGCGCAAGCCACTCCCGGTGAGGTATATATGGGAGGTGAATTTTTTGGCCCTCCAAAGACCCTTCCCATGTCCTCACTAACCGTTTCCCTATTGTCTCACCAACACCGGAGAGTAGTTCAGCATGCTCTCTAAAGACAGATCCTCTCTTTATCCACACCACACTACATTCACACAACATATACACCTTTTCCCAAAATTAAAATTTCAAAATGGCGCACAGACACCAAGCCTCGGAGTCCCCGCCTGGGGGGGGGGACCACAAATGCCCCCAGGGAGGACTCCCCTTCTGGCTGCCGACCCGAGAGGTGTCTTGATAACTCCTCGAACCTCTTTCTTCTCAATTTCTGCAACATTCGCGGTCTTCGCTCTAATTTTCATTCTGTGGAACATCATCTCTCCTCCTCTAAACCTCACCTTCTCTTCCTTACCAGAAACACAGGTTTCTGAGGCTACTGACAGCAATCTCTACTCTGTTCCTCCTACTATCTCTATCCTAAATTTCAATCCAAAGCTGGATGTTGCGCCTACGTGCGCAACGACATCACTTGCTCTCGTGCCCACGACCTTGACTCTTCTGAATTTTCCACCATCTGGTTAAGACTTCACTGTCATTCTATTACTAAATACATCTGTGCTGTTTATCTCTCACCTAACTCTACCAACTATGTAAAATTCTTTGACTATTTGAATTCTAAAGTGGAGCACATCTTGACCCACTCTACCTACGCTGAAATCTCCATCCTACGAGATTTCAATGTTCCTACCAGCTTTGGCTTTCATCCTCTTTCACTGACCATCCTGGTGAACAAGCCTACAACTTTGCTATCCTCAACGACCTAGAGCAGTTGGTCCAGCACCCTACACGTATTCCTGACCGTCTTGGAGATCGGCCCAACATTCTAGACCTCTTCCTTACCTCACCCCCTTCTGCTTATTCTGTCAAACTGTTCTCTCCGTTGGGCTCCTCCGATCACAATCTTATTTCTGCATCCTGTCCTATCGCTCCTGTACACCCTCTGGACCCACCGAAGAGGCGATGCTTCTGGCATTTGCTTCAGCTCGGTGGGACGACCTGAGGATGTACTTTCCGATTTCCCGTGGAATGATTATTGCTTCCAGGATAGAGACCCCTCTGTGTGTGCTCAGCGCATCACAGAGGTGATTATCTCTGGAATGGGCATACATTCCTCGTTCTTTCTCTACTCCTCACGCTAAAAAGCCTTGGTTTAATCACGCTTGTTCTCGTGCTGTCAATGATAGAGAGTAGCACACAAAAGATACCAGAGCCTTCAAACTAATGCAAATTATGAACTTTACATTTCTGCCCGAAATCGTGCCAAATCTATTCTCCGACTAACCAAAAATTCTTTCATTAATAGAACATGTCAAAACCTTGCTTTCTCTCTTCTTCCGTGACTTCTGGCATCTAGCCAAAAACATCTCCTCCAACTTCACTTCTTCATCTTTCCTCCACTCCTCAGTCCTGACGGCAGCACAGCTGTCACATCTATCTCTAAGGCTGATCTCTTCGCTCAATTTTTCTCTAAACACCCCTCTGAGCGATTCATGGCATATTCCTCCTCTACTCATCCCCTTTCTAACTCTACTATACTTGTTATTAAGATTCTTAAATTTTTTATTTTCTATTCCCTCTCTGGCCTTAATCCTCAGAAGGCTTATGGACCTATTGCAGTGCCTCCTATTGTCCTTAAAAACTGTGCCTCCGTGCTGTCACCGTGCCTGGTCAAACTCTTTCGCCTCTGCCTGTCAACATCTACATTTCTTTCTTGCTGGAAGTATGCCTTCATACAGCCTGTACCTAAGAAGGGTGACCGCTCCAATCCCTCAAACTACCGTCCTATTGCTTTACTTTCTTGTCTATCTAAAGCTTTTGAATCAATCCTTAACCGGAAGATTCAAAAGCACCTTTCCACTTCTGACCTTCTATCTGATCGCCAGTATGGGTTCCGCAAGGGGCGTTCTACTGGTGATCTCCTAACCTTCTTAACTGACTCTTGGTCATCCTCTCTTAGCCGTTTCGGTGAAACTTTTGCTATTGCGCTGGACATATCAAAAGCTTTTGATAGGGTCTGGCACAAATCTTTGCTTTCTAAACTACCCTCCTACGGTTTCTATCCTTCTCTCTGTACCTTTATCTCCAGTTTCCTTTCTGACCGTTCTATTTCTGCCGTGGTAGACGGTCACTGTTCTTCCCCTAAATCTATGAACAGTGGTGTCCCACAGGGTTCTGTCTATCTCCACTCTTTTCTGTTGTTCATTGATGATCTTCTTTCCAAAACGAACTGTCCTATCCATTCCTACGCCGATGATTCCACTCTGCATTATTCAACTTCTTTTAATAGAAGACCCACCCTTCAGGAACTTAACGACTCAAGGCTGGAGGCTGCAGAACGCTTAGCCTCAGACCTTACTATTATTTCCGATTGGGGCAAGAAGAACCTGGTGTCCTTCAACGCCTCAAAAACACAGTTTCTCCACCTATCCACTCGACACAATCTTCCAAACAACTATCCCCTATTCTTTGACAACACCCAGCTATCACCTTCCTCAACACTAAACATCCTCGGTCTATCCTTAACTCAAAATCTCAACTGGAAACTTCATATCTCATCTCTTACTAAATCAGCTTCCTCGAGGCTGGGCGTTCTGTACCGTCTCCGCCAGTTCTTCTCCCCTGCACAGTTGCTGTCCATATACAGGGGCCTTGTCCGCCCTCGTATGGAGTATGCATCTCATGTGTGAGGGGGCTCCACTCACACAGCTCTTCTGGACAGAATGGAGGCAAAGGCTCTTCGTCTCGTCAGCTCTCCTCCTCATACTGATAGTCTTCTACCTCTTAAATTCCGCCGCAATGTTGCCTCTCTTTCTATCTTCTATCGATATTTCCACGCTGACTGCTCTTCTGAACTTGCTAACTGCATGCCTCCCCCCCTCCCGCGGCCCCGCTGAACTCGACTTTCTACTCATGCTCATCCCTATACTGTCCAAACCCCTTATGCAAGAGTTAACCAGCATCTTCACTCTTTCATCCCTCACGCTGGTAAACTCTGGAACAATCTTCCTTCATCTGTATTTCCTCCTGCCTACGACTTGAACTCTTTCAAGAGGAGGGTATCAGGACACCTCTCCTCCCGAAACTGACCTATCTTTCGGCCACCTCTTTGGATTCTTTTTAGGAGCAGTAGCGGGCTTTTTTATTAATGTATTAATTACTTTTTGTGCCCTTGAGCTGTCTCCTTTGCTGTAAAAAAAAAAAAAAAAAAAAAAGGGCAGCATCTGGCAACGCTGCTCCAGGATCTTGAGGGCGCCGTGCTGCTAAACACAGGTGAGCCGACACACGTCCAGGGCAACCCCCTGGACCTCACGTTAGTTTCTTCCGCGTTGGCCGACGGAGCAGACTGGCGACTACACCCGACCTTGACGAGCGACCATGTTGCGATTCTGACGACGCTCGATGTCCCCCTCCCGCCGAGGAAGGCCGGGCCGAGCAGGTAGCACAAGACCGTCACCGCCACGGACGTGGTGTACGCCCTCAAACGCCAGGGCCGCACCCTGTACGGCTTCGGTGGTTAATGCCGCTGCCTGAGCGAGCCCGACCTAACCCACCCACCCCGGACCTCTTTGAGGTCCACATTCTTATTCACTAAGAGAATAGTAGCACACTTCTTACTTCAGTTATATTTCCTTTCTTTCTTTCTTTCTCTCTTTCTTTCTTTCTGTTTCCTCCCTCCCTCCTGCCTAATGATGATGGTTCGCACCTCCACCCACTGCTCCCCATCCACCTCATTTCACACTAGTAAGCTCCAGTTTGTCTCCTCCCTCCCATCTTTTCCCTCCCTCCTGCCTAATGATGGTTCACACCTCCGCCCACTGCTCCCCACCCACCTCATTTGACACTAGTAAGCTCCAGTTTGTTTCCTCCCTCCCATCTTTTCCCTCCCTCCTGCCTAATGATGGTTCACACCTCCGCCCACATCTCCCCATCCACCTCATTTGACACTAGCAAGCTCCAATTTGTTTGTTTCAGTTCTTACAGAAACATCATTTTGCCATAATTTCCCCTCTCCCTGTCAATTCTTTGTAAAATCAGTAACAGGATATCTATGAAGAGAGAGAGAGAGAGAGAGAGAGAGAGAGAGAGAGAGAGAGAGAGAGAGAGAGAGAGAGAGAGAGAGAGAGAGAAATAGAGAGATATATATAGACAAAACAAAGAGACATCTGGACAGGAAAAGAGACATCTGACGAAGAGGAAAAGAAAGAGCGGAAGGATCACATAGAAAGGTTAAGCAAGAAAGAGAAAGAAAAAAAGGAGAAAAAGAGAAAGACGGCAAATATATAGACAGAGAGAAAGAAGCGTCCCCTTCTTGATCCACTCCTTCTATTGTCTCTTTGAATGTGCAGGAGTGTATAGGAAAGCAAGGGTAGGGTTAGAGGGGGAGGGACAGGCTCAGAGCGAACTTGAAGGGAAAGGTTGATGAAGTGGGAATCTCCCTCCTCCTCCTCCTCGTCCTCCTCCTCCTCCTCCTCCTCCTCCTCCTTCTTCTTCTTCTTCTTCTTCTTGTTTTTCGTTGTCGTCCTTATCATAACGTTGCGCCCTGTCTTACTGGACCCGCTTTTTCAGATACGTTGAACCAGCCCCGCCACCGAGTAGCCCGCCGGAACCCTGGGCAAGCGTCTACATGCCCAACAGTAGACAGGTGGATGACTAAAAAGCTACAAATACGTTTCTATGAAAGTAGGTGTGCCGGCATGTAAATAGGTGTGCCTGCCTGCCTGCCTGCCTGCCTGCCTGCCAATACAAGCAAACGGGCTAGCTAACAGACAAACACAAAACTAGCTAGCTAACAAACTAAAAGACAAACTAGCTAGCTAGCGAGCAAGCAAGCAAACAAACAAACAAACTAACTCAGTTGAACGAACGAGCTAGAAAAGGAAGAAACCGACAAACCGACCAACCAACAAACAAACAATCAAGCTAGCTGGCAACACACAAACAAGATAGTTAGCAACAAACAAACAAACAAACTTGTTAGCAAACAAACAAACAAGCTAGCTAGCTAACTAGTACACAAACAAACAAACAAACAAACAAGCTAGCTTGCTAGCTAGCTAGCTAGCTACCAAATAAAATAACTAGCTAGGTAGCAAACAAACAAACTCACTCACTAGCTAGCAAACAAACAAACAAACAAACTAGCTAGCTAGCTAGCAAGCAAGCAAACAAACAAACAAACAAACAAACAAATAAACAAACTAGCTAGCTAGCAAACAAACAAACAAGCTAGCCTACTAGCTAGCTAGCTAGCTAACAAAGAAAATAACTAGCTAGGTAGCAAACAAACAAACACACTCACTAGCTACCTAGCAAACAAACAAACAAACAAACTAGCTAGATAGCTAGCTAGCAAGCAGGCAAACAAACAAACAAACAAACAAACTAGCTAGCTAGTAAACAAAAAAGGTAGCTAGCTAGCAAGCAAACAAACAAACTAGCTAGCTAGCAAAGAAACAATGTAGCTAGCTAGCAAGCAAACAAACAAACAAACAAACTAGCTAGCTAGCTAGCAAACAAACAAACAAGCTAGCTAGCTAGCTAGCTAGCAAAGAAAATAACTAGCTAGGTAGCAAACAAACAAACACACTCCCTAGATAGCTAGCAAACAAACAAACAAACAAACAAACTAGCTAGCTAGCTAGGTAGCAAGCAAGCAAGCAAGCAAGCAAACAAACAAACAAACAAACAAACTAGCTAGCAAACAAACAAGGTAGCTAGCTAGCAAGCAAACAAACAAACTAGCTAGCTAGCAAAGAAACAAGGTAGCTAGCTAGCTAGCTAGCTAGCAAGCAAACAAACAAACAAGCTAGCTAGCAAACAAACTAACTAGCTAGCTAGCTAGCTAACTAGCAAGCAAGCAAACAAACAAACAAACAAACAAACAAACAAGCAAACTCACTAGACCGCAATTATATTACTTTCTCTGCATTTGTGGGAGGCTACCAGTGGTTAGACGTGTTTTATGTGTTTAACCTTTCTGTATACATACCGGAATGAACCAAGGTTGTAGCCCTAATGCCGTTCTTTAATTACAATGTGATCATGTTTTTCTTCCAAACTCATTGTTTTAGCACGCACGCTGGCTTCTATCAGTAATGATTTACATTGAATCATTGGTTTGTAGGGGGAAAGCGTGAGCGAATATAATTATCTTGGACTAACTTATACTGTTTATTATATCGCTATTCACGGCAATATCTTTCTCTGCTCCGATTGCAACGCTGCCTCGTTCAAAAATCATAACACCGCCGCGGCCGCCACGTTTACCAGCCGGAGTTTCAAATCATGTCCTTTTGTGGTGATAAAGAGGACACAGCCTGGTGTGAAGCTACATTTATTACGGAAGGATGCCAGCCGGGGTAAGTGATATATAAAAATAATGATAATGTGGAAATTCTAATCATTTTCAAGCTGACAGCTGTTCTGAACTTGCTAACTGCATGCCTCCCCTCCTCCCGCGACAAGAGGCCGAATGGCCTACACGACAACTCAGATTCCTCCCCATTACCACCTGTCAGCCTCGTCCATGTAGCTATCCAGTTTACTCTTAAAACAAGCTATCGTCCCTGCAATCACGATGTGATTGCTGAGTCTATTCCATTCCCCCACCACCCTATTACTAAACCAGTGCCTGCCCATTTTCCTCCTAAATCTATACTTTTCTGATTTAAGTCAATTACTGCATGTTCTATCTTGCCAAACATCTTATGCAAAAGTTAATCAGCATCTCCACTCTTTCATCCCTTACACTGATAAACTCTGAAACAGATTTCCATCGTCTGCATTTCCTCCTGCCTATAATTTGACCTTCAAGAAGAGTGTATCAAGACTCTACTTTTGTCTGTTTGAGAATGGTGAGTAGTGGGGCTTTTTTTCTAGTACGCTTTGTTGCCCTTGAGCTGTCTCCTTTGTATAAAGAAAATAATAATTAAATAAATAGAAGTTAGCCGTCAATGCTTCCAACACATTTTGGTGCCATATCTACAAGTGGCTGGTGACTGTAAGTATCTCAGGAACCTGCATGCATCTATGCCATTCCTATCACGGTGCATGGAGCAAGCTTCACATAACACTCAGACAGAGACAGTTCAGTTATGGCTATATTTCAGACTCAGTTTATTGCTCAGTCTATTAGGTGCAGTGCTGTTAATATTGTTAGTGGTAGTATTAGTACAGTTAATGTATTTATTTTCATTAATTTATCAATATTTATTTAATATATTATTAGTGTATGAAAATTCCAATACTATTATTATGATAAACACAAATATCAGAAATATATTTATACTCATTAATTATTATTTCTTTTCTTATTATTACTTCCTTCAATGCCCTGGCACTTTGACATCTAGTGCTTTTCCGTCTAGCAGCCAAAATTGTGGTCTTTCTTATTGTGTATGTCCTAAGTCTTAATTGGTGTTACTAGCTATATAACATAAAAATCTGCATATCTCTCCCTTCTCATCCAGTTGTCCCCGTACATCCTTTCAGTATCCAAAGAATTTCAATTTACATCGTGTAATCACTCAACTAATGCAGTGCAATCCTCATCTCTGTATTTTACCGTGTGGACATACTCTTTCCTTCCATGTTCCACTGTCGTATGTTATTTCACATCTAACACAACCACATCCCAACAGATCCGAACACGTCTGATATCATCCAAAAGAATGTGGCAGCTGAAGGGGAGTATCGCACAGAATGAGGTATCCAAAATCGTCATCGGTTGCTTAATAACCGATGACGATTTTGGATATTATTGATCTAGCCCCCCTCCCGCTCAAAAAACAGTGCATTTCTGTCTCATCTAGCTTTCTCATATCTCCACATGGTAATTTCTCTTGCATTACAGTGGGATACAGACTGCTGAAGTCAAGATATGAAAGGAAAGTGTTTCTATCATGTTTTGGATTAAACTGAGGGTTCGTGTAGATGTTATTGGTGCGTACAAAACGACGCACAACACTTGTGTAGCCCCCACGCACATTTGTTTGAATGCAATGATATATGTCTGGGCTACTAAACATCTCTAATTCCTGCTGTGTTTTTAATAGAAAAGAGTCATAGGCAAATCCTGGCAGGCTAACATAATTTACAATATCCAACCTCCACTGGGTTTTCAAAATACCTCTCCACTCTAGGAAGACATCACATAGAAGGCCAACATCCACTTTTACATAAAGTAAAAAATAGTCCATCAGGCTCTGACACCCAGCTACTTTCCAATCATTCTGAGCATGTTTATAATCACTTTCGGAAAGTTCTGCTTCTTGAAGCGAATTGAAAAAAATCTTCGCGGGATGGAAGACGTGTCTCAGAAAGTTGTTCCATCGAATCCATATAGTCATAACAAAAAACCTACTTTCCCTTGATCAATAATGGTAACGCAGGTGCTGGCACATCTTTCAACATCTGTTGTGTGCATATGGGTTCGTTCCCATTGCTAATGAATTGGTTCGCTAAATCCGCGAGTGATCCAGACATAAAGACATACGCGTCAATAAATCTCAAGTCATTTATAATGACTTCATGGTATTTGTGAACTGAATGTTTTGGTCTTAATTTGATTTTCAAAGTCAGGTAGCGTTAATTCAAGCGCATTATGTGCAATGAGAGTGCGCTGCAATTTGTGATCTTTTTCATTTGAAGGTTGCATCTATTACAATAAGCTTCAATGTAATTGTTTCCTGATTTTTCATGGTCATGATGTTTTACTCCTTTACCTTTTAAAACCCGTATTTACAGAGAAGACAGTGAGTTTATTCAATGTGACGTGCCGTATCTTCATCGGTCATATTGATTTTATTGTAGCCTTTAGGAAATTTTAACTTCTTCCAGGAGTGTGGGTTCAGCTAATGTAAATTCGTTCTATATTCAAAACAGTGTGAGTTCAGCTAATGTAAGTTCGTTCTATATACAAAACAGTGTGAGTTCAGCTATTGTAAGTTCGTTCTATATACAAAACAGTGTGAGATCAGCTAATGTAAGTTCGCTCTATATACAAAACAGTGTGAGTTCAGCTAATGTAAGTTCGTTCTATATACAAAACAGTGTGAGTTCAGCTAATGTAAGTTCGTTCTATATACAAAACAGTGAGAGTTCAGCTAATGTAAGTTCGTTCTATATACAAAACAGTGTGAATTCAGCTAATGTAAGCTCGTTCTATATACAAAACAGTGTGAGTTCAGCTCATGTAAGTTCGTTCTATATACAAAACAGTGTGAGTTCAGCTAATGTAAGTTCGTTCTATATACAAAACAGTGTGAGTTCAGCTAATGTAAGTTCGTTCTATATACAAAACAGTGTGAGTTCAGCTAATGTAAGTTCGTTCTATATACAAAACAGTGTGAGTTCAGCTAATGTAAGTTCGTTCTATATACAAAACAGTGTGAGTTCAGCTAATGTAAGTTCGTTCTATATACAAAACAGTGTGGGTTCAGGTAAAATGGTTTACAGCATTACTTCCACAATAGGATCCGCTTTCTACTGTTTCTCCGTTTCTATTCACAATAATGTAAGCATACGCTATGGCAAAGTGATGTATCTTTACATCCATTCGAAGAAGGCTTTACGAGAATACTCTCAAAGTCATAGAATGCTAAATAAGATAGCTAATATGCTTTAGCATGATTAATAAATTTCACAGTATATCCCGCAGGTGGGAATCATCTTAGTCTTGTGATCTTCATTGGGTGCTCAGCAAGCGTTGTCTTGTTCTCACAGGCACACAAATTTCCATGCAGTTTTTCCATGCTGCATGGTTCTTTTTTCATTTCCCGCCGTAGGATAGTTTCCTTAAGCAGTTAATTAGAACACAAACGAGGGAAGAAAATATTTTGGATTTGTTGTTAACTAATAAAGAGGACATAATAAGCAACATTGATGTTGCGGGCTCATTAGGTAACAGTGATCACAAGGAAATTAAATTTAATATTAAATGGGAGGATAGAGTCAGCAGAAACAACACTAATACCTGACTTCAGGAAGGCGGGCTTCGAGGGTTTAAGAAAGCAGCTGCAAAGGCTTAATTAAGAGAGTAAGATCAGAAGTAGCTGAGAGCTTAAATCATAGGGTTCGTTATGTTGGGAGTATATAACGTGTAAGAGTTTCTTATTCCTGGAGTTCACCATTGGAATACGCGTTCACCTGGGAGCCTCTCCAACAATGTTTGAGCGAAACTACAGGGATTCAGGAGTATTTATACCCAAATCAACAAGAAGATATCCATAAGGACGTGAATATACAGCATTACTTCCACAATATATATATATATATATATATATATATATATATATATATATATATATATATATATATATATATATATATATATATATATATATATATATATATATATATATATACGACCTGGTTTGCCTTCTCTTTTCCGAATATTTGTCTGCCCAGACAGTGAATGTGAGATAAATCTGACTTATTTAATAACACGAGGAAGGAAAGTGAAGGGAGGAGGGAGGAGGGAGGGGGAGGAGAGAAGAGGGAGGAGAAAGGTATGATGGAAGGGCAGAGTTGAGCGAAACTGTAGGGATTCAGGAGTATTTATACCCAAATCAACAAGAAGATATCCATAAGGACGTGAATATACAGCATATTTATATATATCTACAAACTGGTTTGCCTTCTCTTTTCCGAATATTTGTCTGCCCAGACAGTGAATTTGAGATAAATCAGACTTATTTAACCCTCTCGCGCACGATGACGCATTTCGTGTCATCAAGGGTAAAAGGTTCTGGCGGACGATGACGCGAAACGCGCCATAAAAGTAAATAAAAAAGGATTACATTTTTTTTTTTAAGTTTTCGATGAAAGTGCATCAAAATTGTAGTTGTTGGGATAAGTTTCTTAATAGTAACATATGGCAATCTTTCTAAGGAACGTAGATGAGGAGCTTTGAGTGATTTTTATTTGTTAGGCTACTCTGACGAGAGAAAAAAAATCAGTTTTCTCGGTGTAACTCGGGAGCTAATAGACGTATGAGGAATTTGAAGATACCATAAGAATCCACATTAAATTCCGCTTCGGAGCATATATTCGGCTAAAAAAGTTGGCCCACAAAATTTCGAGCTAGCCGCAGATTTCTCAAGAATCAGAGGGGAATGGATCACACACACACACACACACACACACACACACACACACACACACACTTTTCCTCTCACATCGCTCTTTCTCCCTTCCATTCGCTGACTCACTTTGGTATTTCTGGGTTGCCTTCGGTTGAGCGCTATCTTGATCTAGGGAAAAAGGTAAACTCGATGCGGCAACGTCTAAGGTCAAATGACACCGAAGAGCAGGCAGAAAATATAAAGAAATGCAAGTTGAGAAAAGAAATAAGAAGAAAGAAGTTAAGAGATGAGATATAAGACATTAAATATGCAAAATCAGAAAAAAAAATTGAAAGAGCGCCAAATTTGCAGTTGTTGGGATAAGTTTATTACTAGTAACATATGGCAATCTTTCTAAGGAATGTAGATGAGGAGCTTTGAGTGATTTTTATTTGTTAGGCTACTCTGACGAGAGAAGAAAAAAAATCAGTTTTCTCGGTGTAACTCGGTAACTAATAGACGTATGAGGAATTTGAAGATACCATAAGAATCCTCACTAAATTCCGCTTCGGAGCATTTATTCGGCTGAAAAAGTTGGCCCACAAAATTTCGAGCTAGCCGCAGATTTCTCAAGAATCAGAGGGGAATGGAACACACACACACACACACACACACACACACACACACACACACACACACACACACACATGATCCCTTTTTCACGGAAAAAAGGTAAACTCGATGCGGCAACGTCTAAGGTCATATGACACCGAAGAGCAGGCAGAAAATATGAAGAAATGCAAGTTGAGAAAAGAAATAAGAAGAAATAAGTTAAGAAATGAGATATAAGACATTAATTAATGCAAAATCAGAAAAAAAAGACGGTGCTGCAGTGTTTAGGGTTAGATGGCACCAAAAAACCGGAGTAAAAAAAAAATATATATAAGTTGAGGAAAGAAATAAGAAGAAACAAGTTGAGAAATGAGAAATAAGAAGATAATGATACAATACATCGAGCAAAAACTTAAATAATTTATCGAGTCTTACGTTCAATAGCGATTTTTTTTTTTACTTTCGGATTTGCATTAAAGAGTAAATTCATATTCCAGCCTGGTCATTAACCTAATGTCCTTAACCTTTTCCGTGATTATAATCTCGTGGTCATTCGAGGACCCAAGATCTTATCTTAACCCTTCAAGAACCCCCTCTCCTGTCACCCCCCCCCCCGCCCTGCTGGGCACCCTACTCCCGTCACCCTCCGCTTCCGTACGCTAGTGAGGTGGGGAAAATAAAGATGGGTGGGTGGGGGGTCCAGATACCCCTCTTGCGTAACCCCCTGACCCCCCCAACCCCCACTTCCAGTCCCCCCTGCGGAGGCAACCCCCACTTCCGTACATTTGTTACTACTCAGGGCATGTGGCCTTAGCCTAGCAGCTCCTACCGCCGCCCACAACCTTCGTCGGAAAAGGTCTGGGTCTTGTAGGAGGGCCTGCCCCACGGAGTCAGGGAGTGACTCCGACCCCCTGAGGCGGAGCAGCTTAACTAGGTGGCTGATGGAGAGCTGGTTGACCCTGGTGGAGATGGAGGGCAATCGGGCCTCCGGTCCTGGGCACACGCATTTTGACCATCACGGGGCCCCGAGAATGTGGCGGAGTGCCGCGTTCTGGGCCACCTCAAGCGGCTCGAGTGCAGCGGTGCTAACGGTGAGGAGGCATGGCGACCCATAGTCCACACAGGAGCGCACCGCCTGGACATAAAATCACCTCAGCACCCTGCCGCTCTCACCGCCTGGACATAAAATCACCTCAGCACCCTGCCGCTCGCACCGCCCTCCCTCCGTGCCAGGGCGCGCATGATGTTGGTGCGGCTCTTCACCCTCGCACTGAGAGAAGCGATGTGTGGCACAAATGAAAGCCGTGAGTCGATGGTCATGCCCACGTACTTGTACGAGGGCACCCACGGTATCGGCTCGCCGCCAAGCAGGAGAAGCTCGGGAGGACGCCTCTGCCGGAACATCATTGCCTTGGTCTTTTCCCTGTTAACGACGAGGCCGAGGGAAGCACAAGCCTGGGTGAGGCGGCGGAGGAGTAGGCGAGAGCTAGCCACAGGATTTGGCCCCGTAGCCACCATGGCCACGTCATCAGCATAGCACAGCACTTTGCAATACCTGCTAGTCGGGAGGGCCGCCAGTTTCTCGACTAGCAGGTTAAAGAGAACGGGGCTCAGCACTCCACCCTGTGGCGTACCGTTCTCCAGGTGCTCAACAGCGGAAGTACAGCCCTGATAGCGCACTGCGGCCTGTCGACCCATGAGGTAGTGCCCTATCCAGGCTAAAAGGCGGCCCCGTACACCTTTCTCCGCCAGGATCGAGAGAATGGCAGGCGCCGATGCAAGCTCGAAAGCTTTTTCTAAGTCGAGGAACACCACTATCACCGCCCTATCGAGGATGGTTGAAAGGAGGGTGGAGACTCAGTCCAGTGTCCCCTTGCCTTGCCGGAAGGCAAACAGATGGTGGTGCAGAGGGCCCATGGTCCAGAGGAGGCGAGAGAGGATTACCCTCTCCATCGTCTTCCCCAGGCAGCTGAGAAGGGAGATGGGGCGGTGTTGGCCATCTTCGCCCTTGGGGATAGGGACAATGGTGGCTGTTTTCCATGCAGCGGGAAGGGCACCGAGAGTATAGGACTTGTTAAAAATAGCCGCTATTTCGTCGTGCATCTCCGCCCCAGCGTTCCGGAGGAATGTGTACGGCATGGCATCATCTCCAGGGACAGTGTCTTTCCTGGGGATGGCTCGCACAAGCTCCTCCACGCGGATGGGGGAGTCGGCAGCTTGGTCCCCCCTGCAGGCTGCCGTGAATGCCTCGATCCTGGCAGCGTAGGCTTCCCTCTGAAGCTCCCTGGTGGCCGGAGGCAGCCTGGCAGACGAGGCCCGGGAGACAAAGGTGGTAAGCAGTCTCCTGGCCTCGACTTGAGGCTGCTGGTGAAGCGGCGGCCTAGGCCTGGCCCCTCGTGCAACCGCTCGGAGCTTCCGCCAGAGCACGGCAGTGGATACACCGGCGTCGATGGTGTCGCACCAGGATAGCCAGTGCTCCTCTTGCACCCTCGCTGCAGTTGCCTTAGCCCGGCGGATGGCCGCCCGGAGGAGGCCCCTCGTGGCGTCGGTGTTGTGACGCCTGTTGAGTTTACGCGCCTGATTTACTCGGTGGTTGGCTTCTTTTATGTCCGCATTGTAGTACCACCGGTCCATATAGTTCCGCTTCGCAGGTCTGGTGGTGGGGATGGCCTCGTCAGCTGCACTGCGGAACATCTCAATCAGGCGCCCCGCCGCCCCCTCTAAGTCGTCAGGCCTGTCGGTGGTAGCCAGATGACGAGCAACCGCCACACGGAACCAAGGCCAGTTAGCCCTGCTCAAGTTCCAGCGTGCCGGCCGCTGCGGAGTCACAGGCGGTGCCACAGGTAGGGTGGTGATAGTGGCAAAGTGGTCGCTGGCTATGCTGTCATGCAGGGCTCACGTCGCGCCGACAGCAAGAGGCTGCGACACCAGGGAGAGGTATCCAGCACCCTCCCGCGGACGTGAGTGGGCTCCCCCGTGTTGAGCAGAGTGACAGTCGGCAGGTCCGCCAGCGTTGTTGCGACACGGTTGTTCTGGCAGCTCCCCTACCTCTCGTGGTATGCGTTTAAGTCGCCGCCGATGAAGGTGGGCTCATCGGCGGCGTGAGAAAAGCTCGGTGAAGTCTGCAACCGCAGCCTGGCCACTGTACACACAGTAAAGCTCTATGGTCGCGCTCGGCAAGGCCACCCTTACTGCCAGCAACTCCACGCCGTCACCGCTTGGCACGGGATGAGTCACCGTAGTGTAGGGAAGTGCATCCCTGACCAAAATGACACACCCACGCGCCGCAACGACAACGGCAGGGAGGTAGAAGGCCCTGAAGCCCTTAAACCGCACCGACTGGCCCTCACCCAAGAGTGTCTCCTGCAGGAGGACGACATCGAAGTTGCCGGTGCCAACGCAGCTCGCAGGAGGTGGACCTTGCTCCGCACGCCACAGACGTTCCACTGCAGTACGCTCAGCGGCCGCCCCTCGCGGACGCCGCCGGGGTGGACACGGGGGCCGTCGTGAGGATGGGCGCAGGGCCGCGGCGCCTCTGCTCCACCTTCCGCTTGGGCTGTGGGATGCGGGAGCGCGGCGGGACTGTTCGCACCGAGACGTGCGACCGTGGTGGGGAGCGGCCGATGGCGAAGGTGACTGCTGTCTGACCCGGTGGGGAGCTCTGGGTGGCGGGAGCCTCGGGAGCGTCTGTGTCCATCACAGGTGAGGGAGGGGGGTAACGGTCGGCATGGGCTCGGCGGGAAGAGAGGCGGGGCTCCGTATTTCTTGAGGCGCAGCCGGTGTTGGAGCTGTGTTTGCAGTTGTCGGAAAGTGCTCCGCCACGGTCGCCTTTGCAATTACCTCTATCGCTGCCTTGTCCGGCGTCAGCTGTAGTAGAGTGGTGAGGGCCAAGGCAAAGCTTATTAGCATGCGCGTCCTTGGTGACGAGCACTGACCCTTGGGGTGGAGCCTGCGGACGTTGCGGGGACTGACAGTTGCGCCGTCGGTGTTTGCGCTGTGCCTTGGGCGGGGGGGGGGCGGTGTGGGAGCACGGTGTTGCCGCTGCGAGGGGCCCGAGGTGGAGGCAGGAGATGGTTGTGAGGCAGGTGTTGAGGTTGAGGGTTTGATGGCGTCCGCACGAGGTTCCGGGGCAGGTGGTGCCGCTTTGGTTGGGGTTGTGGCTCGGGTGGCGCTTGGCGGAAGGAGGCTGAGGAAGTGTTCCTCGGAGGCGAGCGTTGCTGGAGCAGGAGGGGCTTGCACGTGGCGGGGCGGGAGAGGGAGCGGGACTGTCGGGTCCAAGCAGGGCGAGACGGGTTGTGGGCGGCCTGCCATTCCACCTGCCTCTGGATGCCTCGCTCGACTATAGTCCTCCGTGTGGGGCAGCGGCGGCTCCAGGCGTGGTGGTGCAGCTTGCAGTTCGGACAAGCTGCCTGCACCTCCTCCCCGGCCTTGTATTTTTCCAAGCACCCCTCTGTCATGTGCGGCCCGGAGCACATGCCGCACAGCAGGGCGGTTGCATCAGGAGGTGGTGCCCGGGTGTTGGCAGCGGTAGCATCTCAGAGCTCTTTGTTGAAGGGGCGGGTGTAGAATACCCCCCAGCTACCCAGGTCTAGGGAGCCCGGGAGTGGCCCCTTCAGGGTGATCATCACCTGTCTGGTGGCGAGCCCGTCCCGCGTCAGGCACCTGTCTGCAGAGAGGACGTCTGGGTGGCGAAGGAGGGCTTTCAGGGGCATTGCCACGGGATAGGCGGTCACCACGCCTTTGATGGTGGCCTCGCTAGCCTGTCGCAGGGTGACAAGCTTGCCCTGAACCGAAGTAACGGCCAGGAGGGAGTGGAGCACGGCTTCCGATGGCGGGGTCGCAAGCACGCTCCCCGACTCTAAAAAACGGAGTTGCAAGCAGGTGCCAAGCTGCTCCTCCAGGGCCTCGGCAAGGTCGAGAGCCGTATCGAACCCCGCCGTCGGAGGAACCAGGACTTTAGGGGTCGAAGGGCCGGAAGCAGCAGACTCGGGGTGTGATGGAGGAGCAGTGCCGGGCGTGGCAGGGAGGGAAGCAGAAGAAGCGGCGTTGGAGGTAGAAGCGGTGCCGGGCGAGGCAGAGGCAGCAGAGGTAGCGGCGTGGTTGGGGGGCGCCTGGCGCCTACCGTGGAACAAGGTGGCAGCCGAGGAGTCAGAGGAGGCGGGCGTGGCAGCAGCGGTGGCGGTCGTGGTAGCAGCGGTGGCGGTGGACGAGGCAGAGGGTCGAGCAGCGGCGGCAGCGGGCGTCAGCCGAGAGCGGCGTCTACGTCTCCCCTCCACCAGCACCCACTCATCATCAGACGAGGGGGGGAGCGGGGCAAGGGTCGCCTCATCGCACTCTCTCAGACTTAAGGCGGAGCTGTTTGTCCAAGGGCGACCCGGAGTCGCAGACGTCCGAGTCGCTGACAGGGCGGTCACGTTTGTCGGAGGGCATCCTATCAACGAGACAGCCCAAAGGCTGAACCACAGCTGGACATATAAAACAAAATAAATAAAAAAGTATAAAAAAAACAGAACTAGCCTAACAAAAAGCCGCTAGCCTACAACAGCAGGGGGCTACAGCAAACCCACCCTCTAAACCAGTGGTTCTTAACCTTTTTTGGCTGCGACCCAAAATCCTGTCAAGATCGACCATGGCGACCCTTACCTTCATAAACACTTTTGTGCTTCATAAACACTACTTGTGCTTGTAAAAACGTGTGACAGAAAAATAATCCCCCGCGCCGCCACGCCCGCCAGAACAGTCGGGAAGGTTCTCCCGCCCACTGGTATGGTCCACGGGCCCTGCTGACACTGGGGCATAAAATTAGTAATGAGGATACGTGTGATAAGGCTTCCATAATGTTAATATATATCAATTATCTGCACACACTGCATGACAGGTGGAGAAATTAAGTTTTTGAGGCAGTTGAGCACAAGTTCCTTCTGCCTCATTCAGAACATCTAATTTTATATAGATAGGAATATTGGGAAAATAATAAATCTACATATCCATGGTGACCCATTCAAATGGCTTGGCGACCCAACTTTGTGTCGCGACCCAGGGTTAAGAACCACTGCTCTAAAGGGCTCAGCAAGCACTACTGTTGCTCCTAATGGGTCTTGGGGACCTAGCAAGAACCCTGGTGCTTCCTATGACCACCCCTTATCCTAAGGGCCCCTCGTGGCAATGCCCTAGGGTTCGGCTTCGTACCACACCAGGGTCTAATGGCTCAAGCTAACAAAAAACAAAAGAAAAGAAAAGCAACAGTCACACAGTCGCGTGTAACAAGCGACACGTGAACAGGTGCACGAGACAGTGCAACCTGACGCGGCAGCGCGAAGCAGGAGTGCAATGCGGGACAGTGAGTGAGGTGGCGGGCTGGAAAGCCTTCTCCAGGTCCAGGAACACCACCACAGCCTGTCTACACAAGACACCAGAGAGGATGGACACACAATTTCTGGTGCCCATGCCCCGGCGGAAGGCAAACAGGTGGTGGTGAAGGGGGCCCATCGCCCACCGAAGGCGAGAGAGGAGAATCCTCTCCAGCGTCTCCCCCAAGCAGCTCAGGAGGGAGATGGGGCGGAACTCACCTCCGTTACCGCTCTTGGGGATTGTGACGATGGTGGCAGTTTTCCAGGTTGCATGGACAGTTCCGCGTGAATAGGAGGCGTTGTAGGGGCCAACAATTTCCTCAAGCATGGCAGACACAGCATGGCGAAGGAAGGCGTATGGGATTTTGTCTTCCCCTGGGGCGGTATCGGTAGCAGGGATGGCCTTTTCCAGCTCATGGAGTTGTATGGGGGCGTCGGTGGCATGTCCCTCACGACAGGCCTCCCTAAAGGCCCTCATTCTCGCCGGGTACGCCGTCCTCTGCAGTTCCCTGGTGTTAGGGGGAAGTCTCTCAGAGGCAGCACGGGACACAAAGGCATCAACGAGCCTTTCTACCTCCTCTTGTGGCTGCGGGTGCAACGCCGGCCTGGCGACCGGCCCCCTGGCCACGGCTCTCAGTTTGCGCCAGAGCACAGCGGTAGATACACTGGCGTCAAGGGTATCGCACCACCTCATCCAGTGTTCTTCCTTCACCCTGGCCGCGGTCGCCCTGGCAAGACGGATGGCAGCCTTTAAAGGTCCTCGTCGCCTCCGTGTTAACCCGGCAGTTGAGCTTCCGGGCCTGATTGATACGGTGGTTGGCCTCATGAACCTCCAGACAATAATACCAGCGGTCACGACGGGCGGGCACCGCAGGCTGAGAACGGGGGATCGCCTCATCCGCCGCAAGCCGGAAGGCTTCAACCAGGCGCATCTCTGCCCCCTCTATGTCGTCTGGCCGGATAGTGTCGGCGAGGTGGTGGTTGACGGCTCTGCGAAACCTTGCCCAGTCCGCCAGGCCCAGGTTCCAGCGCACAGGTCTTTGAGGTGGCAGTAGCGGCGAGAGTGGAAGGGTGACGACTGTTGCGAGATGATCGCTGGCAAGGCTGTGATAGATGGCCCACGTAGCACCAACGTCGAGTGGCCGCGTGACCAGGGATACATCAAGCACCCCTCCCCTGACATGAGTAGGTTCCCCAGTGTTCAGGATGGCGACCCGAGGCACATCCCCCAACGCTGCAGCAAGGTGACGCCCAGCGCAGTTTCTCCTCCCGCTTCCCCAACTCTCATGATGGGCGTTGAAGTCGCCCCGATGAAAGTGGGCTCATCGTTGGCGAGGGAGAGGAGCTCTGTCAGGCCTGGTACAGCGGTGGGGTTGCTGTACACGCAGCAGAACGTGACAGTTGTGCTCGGCAAGGCCACCTTAACCGCCAATACCTACACGCCGTCACCGCATATCGCGGGGTGAAGCACTCTGGTGCAGGGAAGTACATCCCTGACCAAGATGCCACACCCACGCGTTACACCGGCAACGGCAGGGAGATAGAAGGCCCTGAAGCCCTTGAAGGACACCGACTGGCCTTCCTGAGGGGGTGTCTCCTGCAGGAGGATGACATCGAGGCCGTCGGGGCCCGTGCCTCTGTCGCTGCTCGCCGGCTTCTACCCGTGGCTGTGGCGGCGGCGGAGGCTTCCCCCACACCCGCCGCACGCCAGCGGCGGGTTCCCCCCTGCGACGGGCCGTCAATGGACAAAGGCCCGTTCCCCCTTTTTAGGGGGTAAATCCCAAAAAAAAAAAAAAAGGCTCGCTCGTCAGTGGACCGCCAGCACTCCTCGGGCGAGCAGCCGGGTAGCCCTTCTGCAGAGGTGAGGGTGACCCCTCTGCGGTTATAGTCGACTGCTGGGCTGCTCGCTCGTGCACCGCTACGGGCTGCTCCCTGGGCGCCTGCCCGGAGGGCCCGTGCCTCCGTCGCTGCTCGCCGGCTGTTACCCGTGGCTGTGGCGGCGGCGGAGGCGTCCCTAGACCCGCAACGAGTTTGCATTGCTCGCCCTCCCTTACAGGGCCGCCATTTGGCCAAGGCCCTGTCCCTCTTTTAAGGGGGTTAATCTTAAATGGAATGGAATGGCTCGCTCGTCAGTGGACCGCCAGCACTCCTCGGGCGAGCAGCCGGGTTGCCCTTCTGCAGAGGCGAGGGTGACCCCTCTGCGGTTATAGTCGACTGCTGGGCTGCTCGTGCACCGCTACGGGCTGCTCCCTGGGCGCCTGCCCGGAGGGCCCGTGCCTCCGTCGCTGCTCGCCGGCTGTTACCCGTGGCTGTGGCGGCGGCGGAGGCGTCCCTAGACCCGCAACGAGCTTGCATTGCTCGCCCACCCCTTACAGGGCCGCCATTTGGCCAAGGCCCTGTCCCCCTTTTAAGGGGGCTAATCTTAAATGGAATGGAATGGCTGGCCCGTTCCCCCTTTTTAGGGGGTAAATCCTTCACACACAAGGCTGGCCCAGGGTTGCCACTTTGTGGGATTTTCCCACAAATCTGTGGGAGAAACAGGGCCACGTGGGAGGTGTCGTGGGTACAAAAATTTTGTGGAAATTTTGTGGAAATGTTGGTAAATTTATGGGAATTTCACAAAAATGTTAAATAATGCATAATATCATAATTATTATACAGAGAGAGAGAGAGAGAGAGAGAGAGAGAGAGAGAGAGTGTGGTGGTGAGGGATGGATGGGGTGTGCTATCTTTACGCCATCAGAAACAATGGTAAAGAATTTTAATGCCAAAGATGCTGATTGGAAGAAAGTGGAAGAAGATGAATGGCTGATAGATTAGTAGGAATAGTGAGGTAAACATATGATGAAAGTAACAATGTAACAGATAGGCTTACATTGAATATATCACAGCTGTGGGTAAGTTAATCAACATTATCTGTTTGTTTATGCAAGCTTTAGGCCCCTTAACTGTGGGTAAATTAGTCAACATTACCTGTTTATTTTTGTTTATCCAAGCTATAGGCCCCTTAACTGTGGGTAAATTAATCAATATTACCTGTTTATTTATGTTTATGCAAGCTATAGGCCACTTAATGTACATGTACTGATATATGCTACCTAAATAATGTGTAAAGCAACATGTTAAACTTTCTCTATCCTTAATTAAATTTGTGGATTTTTTTGTTGAAATTGTTTTCATGACGTGGGGAATCTGTGGGAGAAATGAAGCCCATCTATGAGAATTTGGCAATTTTGAAGTGGCAACCCTAACTGGCCGGCCCCAACCAGACCTGCTGCATTCGCCTGACAAGACGTCTGCCCCGCTCGCTCCGCTCCAAGTCAACAGTACCGCGCCGAGTCACTCGCCAGTGTTGCCCGCCTTTTACCGTGCGCTGACCACCACGTGCACGCTGGCCGGCCCGCTCGCCCGGTGACGCGCTGCCCCGTGCTGCTCACCACGCTGTGCGCCTCCACCTCGCGCCAGCTCCCAGCACACTACTGCACCTGACTTGCCGTGTACGTGTACACACGCACTGCCTGTGCGCTACCTGTTTTTGGTTTTAAGACCAGTGCTACAGCTGCCAATTAGAGACCCCCACTCTTTTCCGACGTCGAACCCTGGAGTGCCAGCGTAGGGCACGTCCACGAAGGGGGCCCTCAGAGGGCTGGTTATAGGAAATAGTGGGGTGGCCGTAAGGGACTCTGTTAGGTGACAAAGACCCGAAAGGGGCAACGATGGGCCCAGTCTGAGGACCATTTAGCCACCCGTCGTTGTAGGCCACTGGCATTTAGCCCCCTCCCCTTCCCCTTAGCTAGCTGTGTTGCCGTCGGGGGCGGTCTTGTTTTTAGGACTAGGCATTACGTACTGCTCCCTGCTTCTCCGTCATGGGGAAGCATAAATCTCGTCGTAGGTTTACCCCCCCCCCCGCCTGCTGGTAGCACTCCTACCCGCTCTCCTCCCTCTCCTCCGCCCGCTCGCGGTGCTGCTTCCCGTTCCCGCTCTCCTCCCTTTCCTCCGCCCGCTCGCGGTGCTGCTTCCCGCTCCATCTCTGCCACCGCTACTCAGCACTCCTCTGCTACTGCTTCTTCTGCCCCTCCCCCAGCTGTCTCTGACTCTGACCCCGGCCCCTTTTCCCACCCCCGCTGCCTCTGGCCCTTGTGGCCCATCTGACTCTGGCCCCGGCTCCGGCCCTCCCCCCGCTGACTCTGACTCTCGCCCTGGCATCCCCGCTGACTCTGACTCTCGCCCTGGCGGCCCTGCTGACTCTGACTCTGGCCCTGGTGGCCCCGCTGACTCTGACTCCGGCCCTCCCCCCTCTGTCCCTCACTCTGGCCCCGGTTCTGTCGGCCCTGCTACTCCTGGCTGTGGCCGTGGCCCCGGTTGCTCCGCTGCTCCTGACCCCGGCGCTGGCCGTGACGCCCAGCATAAGCGTGCCCGCTGCTCCTCTTCCTCGTCTGCTGCCTCGTCAACTGAGGGCTTACCTCCTGACGAGCCCGCCGACCCCTCTACTGCTCGGGCGTGTAAGTCGCGGCGGGTGCACGAGCACATGGAGGACTCTGACTCGGAGTCGGGCTTGCTCTCTTCGTCCGAGTCGGAGATTATCGTGGATGAGCTGGACGAGGAGGCTGCTCCTGCCCCCCCCGGGCGCAATACCGAGTCACCCACCGGCAACCCTGAGGGTGATGACGGCTGGCAGACGGCAGGCCCCAAGAGACAGCGTCACTCCTCCCCGGCTGCTTCTGCTTTGTCCGCCGGCGTTTCTCCCACTACTACCTCGCCGAACCGCTCGCCCCCTCAGCACCCCACTCGCCACCAGTCTTCTCTGTCCCCACCACCTCTGCTTCCGCCCGCCGCCGCCCACCGCTGCTCAACCAGCTTCCCCGCCGAAGATTCTAATTCCAGCTACCCCTGGATTCGAGACTACTCTCGATCTCGCCGAGGCGCTGGAACACCAACTGCAGCAGCGTCTATCCCTCAAGTTCCTCGAGTCCGGCTGTGTGCTTATCACGCCTTCCGGACAGGCCCAGCACGACACACTGCTTGCCGTGAGGGAGGTGAACGGGAAACCAGTGGACCTGAGGGTGGCCCCGGGGGCCAACACCAAGGGCGTGCTCCTCGCCTACCCAGTGGCCATGCCTCTGAAGCCACTGCTTCACCATCCCCGTGTTTTGGAGGCGCAACGTTGCACGACGCGGGATGGGGCGACTCGTCAGGTGTTTATCACCGTCGCGGGGCCCCTACAGCAAGGAACCGCTCCGATGCTACAACTGCCAACAGTTCGGTCACCATCGGGCCAGGTGCAGCCGCCCTCCGGTATGTGGCATCTGCTCGGCGAGGCACGACACAGAGCGGTGCCTCACCAAATACAAGGCGGGTCAAGAGATCACCAGCAAGTGCCCGAATTGTCATCAGGAGCACCACGCCTGTAACAAGAACTGCACCAACAGGCGTGCGCTGGTGGACAGGCAACGCACAGTGCAACAGCGTTGGGTTGGCACCCACCTCCCGGCTCCTCCCGGCTCCTTCCGATGGGGCAGCCAACTGCCTCCCGCGCCATCGGAGGTCCCGACGGCCCACCTCCCCCAGCCAGCCGATCAGGCACCTCCTGCCCCCCCTCCGTCCGCCAGGTACGAGGAGAGTTTCCCTCCTCTCACTCCCCAACGCCTGCCGCCGTCTCCGCCGACACAGCACACCGCTCGCCAGGCGCACAACCAGCCACCCCGCGCTCCCGCTCACCGTCCCCAGCCCGCCACCAGCCAGCCCCGCTCCATCACCAAAGCGGCTCCCGCCGCTGCTCCTCCAGCCACATCCTCATCAAGAGGGAGGTGATGGTGGGCCTGTTGGAGGGCTTCGGGAGGATTATTGCGTCCGTCCTGAAGTCGGACGTCGAGCCGAAGGTCTTCTCGGACGCGGCGAAGGAAGTGGTAGGCAGCCTCTTCCCGGAGACGCCAGCCAGGCAGGCTGCCGCTCCACCTACGCAGACCAACTCTCCCGGCGGGCCGTCTCCAACTCCACCCACACCGCCCCCACCTGCTCTGGCACCCACACCTTCGGAGCCTCCTGCCCTCGCGCGCGCGGGCCCCATAGCGCCCCTGACGACGCCCCCGCCAGTTGCAACCGCCCAGCATCCTCGATTGGAAACGCAGCCTCCTGCTCCCACCTCCCTGCCCACGACCGGGCTTCTGACCCGATCGGTAATGAACAGGGACCCGCGCTCCAGGAAGATGTCCCTGTAGGTACCCGCCACTTATCTGTCCTACAGTGGAACGTCTATGGCGCCCGCGCGAAGGCCAACCTCCTGCGTGCTACGTTAGCTCGTGACTCCTACGACGTGGTTCTCCTCCAGGAGACACTGCTGCCAGAACACCGCGTCCTCTCCTTCCGCGGCTACAGGTCTTTCTACCTCCGTGCCGTGGCCGGTCGGACACGCGGGTGTTGTATCCTGGTCAAGGATTCACTTCCTTGCTCACGAGTGCCTCACCCCGTGGCTTGCGGCGACGGCGTGGAGGTATTAGCGGTCGCCGTCAACATCAACATGACGCTCCTCACCTTCTACTGCGTATATAGTGGGCAGACGGCGGAGGACCCTGACTTTAGCGAGCTGTTCTCCCTTGCCGCCGAGGAGCCCACGTTCGTCGGAGGGGATTTCAACGCCCACCACGAGCGGTGGGGAGCCACAAGGCGTAATCGTGCGGGGCGCCTTCCCGCTGCCACCCTTGAGAAGCCCCCCGGGGTGGCGCTCCTCAAAACTGGCGAGCCGACGCACCTCGCGGGGGAAGTTTTGGACCTCTCCTTCGTGTCGCGGCCCTTGGAGGTTGACGCGGGCTGGTCGCTCCATCACCACCTTGTGAGCGAACACATCGCCACGGTGACCACTCTCCCTATTCAACCGCCTGTCCTCCCGCCCCGCCCTCCTCGTTGGAACCTCCGCAGGGCTGACTGGGTTAAATTCAGTCAGTGTCTTAACACCTACCTGGCTGAACACTCCCGCCCTGATACTGTCGACGCTGCCGAGGTCCGCCTAGTCGCAGCCTTCCATTCCGCGGTGAATTCCGCCATCCCCCTGTCCAAACGTCCACCTCTGCTTCACAGGGACAGGTGGTACTATTCCGAGGAGGTCCGGGAGATGAACCACCGAGTCAACATGGCGAGGAGGCTTAACCGTCGGGCCAACACCGAGGAAACCCGCCGACTCCTCAGAGCTGCTGTCCGCTTAGCCAGGGAGACCGTTGACAGAGTGAAAGAGGAGCATTGGCTTGCATGGTGTGCCTCCCTGGACTCCACCACACCTGTGTCCCTCCTGTGGCGAAAAATTCGCGCGGTCGACCGGGGGGCCGTCTCTAGACCAGCCCTTCACCCCCGGCCTCAAGAGGAAGCTGACCGCCTCACCATGCTCTTTGCGTCAAGGGCTTCTATGGCACCCCTTCCCCACGCGACGAGGTTGCGACAGCAGCAAGTCAACCCAGGGAGATGGCTGGAGTACCAGCGGGCCTGCCCCCCGCCCCACCCAACTGACGCCGCTATACAACCGCACGAACTCCGGCGCGCCATTCCGGGGCGGAATACATCGCCGGGAGCAGACAGGGTTAGTTAAACCATGCTCCAGAAAGATAGCCCTGCCATGAAGACTGAACTGCTCCACCTGTTCAACCTTTCCTATGCCTCCCGCGCCGTCCCAGCTGCTTGGAAAACGGCCACGATAGTCCCCATCCCGAAAGCCGGAGACACCACGCAGCACCGCCCAATATCCCTCCTCAACTGCCTGGGCAAGACCATGGAGCGGATCCTTCATTCCCGCTTGGAATGGGCGCTGGGTCCCCTCCACCACCACCTGTTCGCCTTCCGCCGGGCCAGAGGCACGAGGGAGTGTGTGTCGATCCTCTTATCCAGCATCACTGGCTGCAAGGCGGTCGTAGTGTTCCTCGACCTCGAGAAGGCCTTTGAACTAGCCTCCACGCCGGCCATTCTCTCGACCCAAGCAGCAAAAGGCGTTCATGGCCGCCTCCTCAGCTGGGTTGGGGATTATCTCCAGGGACGCACTACTTCTGTACGCTACCAGGGCACAACATCTGGCGTGCAGTCCTTCGACAACGGGACTCCGCAAGGGGGCATCCTCAGCCCTCTGCTATTCAATCTCCTTGTAGAGCACCTTGTCGCCCTCCACACGAATGAGCAAGTCAGAGTTCTGAGTTATGCGGACGACATTGCCATCGTCGCTTCCGGATCCCGCCACGTGTCTCGAGCTCGCGCCATGCTTCGCCGCCTCCTTGACTCCTGCTCCCTCCTTGGCCTTGTCCCCAACCCGACGAAGACAAAGGCCATGGCCTTCCGGTACTCCACCCCTCCGGCGCCTTTCCTCGTGAACGACGTGCCAGTCCCCTGGGTTCCCCACTTCACATACCTGGGGATGGTGATCGACTCCCGCCTCTCCTTCCGACCTTATGTGGCCTCCATTCGGGTCAAAATGATGGCCAGAGTCAACACGATGAGGGCCTTGGCTGGGCGCTCATGCGGGGCGAACGACCGAGTCCTCCGCTCCTACTACGTGAGCGCTGTCCGCTCCTGCTTGGACTACGCCACACCGTGTCTCTTGACAGTGAATCCCGCATCCCTTGAACCCATTGAAACCGCCCAAAACTCCGCTCTCAGGACACTCCTTGGCGCACCTCGCTGGACGAAGTGCATCTGCCTGCGAACGGAGGCCTTCATATGCTCTGTCACCGAGAGGGTCCAGCTCTGTCTCGTCCTCCTGATTACTCTGCTGCGTCGGCCAGAGGCAGCCCCCCTCGCGGTGCGGGTGCGACGGTCCCTCCACCACGACCCCCGCCTCTTCCATCGAGAAACATGGCCGTCCGCCGTAGCTGGGCTCCTGGGTGTGCATGGCCTGGCACACTTACTAACACCGCCCCCCGATCTCCCTGTGCCGGCTTATGTCTCCCCTCCTCTTTGGCGTCCCAGGCCGTTCGACCTCTCTCTGCGTCCTCTACCTGCCAAGAAGTCGCTGCTGCCCAACGAAGTCCTGAGGTGTGAAGCTGCGAGTCGGGTCACTGGTGCGCTGCCCCCTCAGACCGTGGTCTACTTCACTGACCGCTCTGTTCACCATCTAACAGGGGCTGTTGGTGCTGCCTTTATTGGTGGGGGGACCACGGCCTTATTCCGCCTGGCCAATGGCTGCTCCTCTACCCAGGCAGAATCGGTAGCCATCTCGATGGCCCTCCTTCACGCGGAGGAGACTGTAGCGGGGCCTGTGGTTATCCACAGTGACTCCATGGCTGCTCTACATGCCATCAGCGGCGACCGAGTACCTGACAACATCCGCCTCACCACCTCCATCTGGCGAACACTAGAGGCCTTATAATCCACCGGCAGACGAGTTACCCTCAACTGGCTCCCTAGCCACTCTGGAGTAGGGGGTAATGATGCGGCTGACGCGGCGGCTAAGGATGCAACCCTCCTCCCTGCGGTGACGATCCACCTGCTACCCAACTTGGGCCTCCTCCGAACAACCATGCTGTCCAAGGCCGGGCGTAGCATAACTACTGACCTGGAGCACTCAGTAGCGGCGAACTCCCCATCGAGCTCCTGGTACGCGGCCGCCACTGATATGGGACGCTGGCGACTGGAAGGCTCCCACCCTCGCCCCGTCAGTGTTCTCCTACACCGCCTCCGCTTGGGGTATAAGTGCCTCTCCGAGCTCGACCCCGACGACATCAGATGGCGGGAATGTGAGCACTGCGAGGAAGAGCAGGACTGCCCGCTCCTGCACTACCTCCTCGAGTGCCCTGCTACTAGAGACCTAGCTGCTAACCCTGAAGGGCGATCGGCCCCAGCACTCCTTTTCCATCTGGGAGAGGAGGCCCTCGAACGCTTAGCAGTAAGCTACGCACCACCCAGATAAACACCAGGCATTCCTCCTAACGGGCCGTCTCCGGACTAAGGCCCGTTTTCCCTAGTTGTCCCTAGGGGATAAATCTTAGGCAGCTGGCCGGCCCAGTGGAACGCCAGCACTCCTCGGGCGAGCAGCCGGATGGCCCTTCTACGGAGGCGAGGTGGACCCGTGGGGTCATCCTCACTTAGGGCCACCCCTCCGTGGTCAAGTCGACCAGTCGGCTGCTCGCACGTGTCAGCTTCGGGTGTCTGCTGGGCGCCTGACCAGAGAGCCCGTGCCTCCGTCGCTGCTCGCCGGCTCTTACTCGTGGCGGGGGCGGAGGCTTTCCCAGACCCGGCGCACGCCAGCGGCGGGCTCCCCCCTGCGACGGGCCGTCGCACAGACAAAAGCCCGTTCCCCCTTTTTAGGGGATAAACCCAATAAGAAGCTGGCCGGCCAGTGGAACGCCAGCACTCCTCGGGCGAGCAGCCGGGTGGCCCTTCTACGGGGGCGAGGTGGACCCGTGGGGTCATCCTCGCTTAGGGCCACCCCTCCGTGGTCAAGTCGAACAGTCGGCTGCTCGCACGAGTACCGCTACGGGTGTCTGCTGGGCGCCTGCCCAGAGAGCCCGTGCCTCCGTCGCTGCTAGCCGGCTTTTACGCGTGGCTGTGGCGGCGGCGGAGGCTTCACTACACCCGCCGCACGCCAGCGGCGGGTTCCCCCCTGCGACGAGCCGTCGCATAGACAAAGGCCCGTTCCCCCTTTTTAGGGGGTAAATCCTAAAAGAAAGAAAGAAGGCTGGCCGGCACAGTGGACCGCCAGCACTCCTCGGGCGAGCAGCCGGGTGGCCCTTCTGCAGAGGCGAGGGTGACCCCTCTGCGGTTATAGTCGACTGCTGGGCTGCTCGCTCGTGCACCGCTACGGGCTGCCCGTGGGGTCATCCTCGCTTAGGGCCACACCTCCGTGGTCAAGTCGACCAGTCGGCTGCTCGCACGTGTCAGCTACGGGTGTCTGCTGGGCGCCTGCCCAGAGAGCCCGTGCCTCCGTCGCTGCTCGCCGGCTGTTACCCGTGGCTGTGGCGGCGGCGGAGGCGTCCCTAGACCCGCAAAGAGCTTGCATTGCTCGCCCACCCCTTACAGGGCCGCCATTTGGCCAAGGCCCTGTCCCCCTTTTATGGGGGTTAATCTTAAAGGAAGGCTGGCTGGCACATGATCATTCCAACCTGGCAGCGGCAGCAGCAAGACCTCAGCCCCGCTCTCTCCAGCTCGCTCCGCCAGCCGTGCTCTTTAGAGAGCTATCGCGCAAGCGGAGCAGTCATCCTTCCCTGGGACACCCGGGAGGTGTCTGAGCCAGCTACATTATGCTGCTTGTCACGTAGCTACGCCCATACTAAGCTGCCAACCGCTTACACTTGCGGTTCCCCAGACTTGTGTATCGAGACTCCTCCTCCTAAAGTTGAGCAGTCTGCCCTTGTCTGGGTTTTCTTTTACATCACTCAGTCTGAGTAAGGAGAACGGACTTCCTGCTATCGGGGCAGACCGTGACGCTACTCGTGACCCCCTCACGGCGTTTGTGGGCTTAGTCCCACAAGCTGCGGGGGCTCGGTAGTAGTCTCGGCTGCACTGTGTTTGCAGTACTTTTTCCTGCTACTTTCTTTCTTTTTTCCTGCGAGACTTCGGTCTCGTATTCGCTCCGAGTCCCCCCGGGCAACCTGCACCCGTTAATAGGGATTGTGCAGGCCAACCGGGGTCGGGGTTTGCCGGGGTCGCACTGTTAGCTCTGCTACCGCCCCGGAAGGAAAGTGGCCGCTCTTCATAAATCGGCTCCAACCCAATAAAATTACATCAGACGAACCGACAGATCAACTGAATCACGGACTGGACGCAGACACACTGACTAAAGACATACAAAAATGACTTGAGTAAGAATACGAGCAAACAATTCAAAGGACCCGAATAGAAAACTAAGACTACTTCAATTTCTCTCCGAGAATGAGATCTATGTCAATAGAATCTTTGTAGCCAATGAGGGCTTTGCCATATTTACAAATGACGAAACGGACCTGGACAGACTATTCAACGGAGTAACTGACAAATATCTTGAAAATAATGGGTTTACCTCTGTAATTCCGCCAGAACTTAGAGCAAGAAGATCAATCATAATATTCAATGTTGATTCTCATATATATAACAACAGTGAAGATGAAATGATAAGTGAAATCATGGACAAGAATGCATACACCAACAACCAGCTAACCGAGGTGATGAAATTCACTAGAGCAAAAAACATCAAAATACCTTCACAAAGACCAATATAGCAAAGAAGGCAACGGAAATAGGGGTGAGAATGTTCTCCATGAGCATCTCCCCACACCAAATACAACAGGACAAGTTTATAGAGATAAAAGCCTGCATGAGATGCTATCAAATAGAAAATCACAGTATATCAGAATGCCCCAAGCCAACGGAATACAAAATTTGCTCAGAATGTTCAGAGGAAGGTCATACGTGGAAATAATGCACTAAAGGATATAAAAAGTGCATAAACTGCAAAGGAGACCACAGAACAATGGCCATGAAATGTCCACAAAGAAGAGAAATAGTAAATAAAAAAATAAAAAAAGGCAAGGAAAGTACAACATATAACATGGCAAAAAGGAGCAATCAGCAAGCAAACTTGCCGGAAACGACAGCAGTATCCCCAAACACACACACTATAATCTATGCATGTTTCATGTATGCCCATATAGTTAACATTGCCAACCCAGGAACATTTCAACAAGAGGTAAACAAAATGTTTAAAATGAACAACTTGCCACCGATAAAAACTTCCGATAATCTCCCCGCACAAGAAATTATAAATGTGATGTCTCAACAACCAAACACAAACATAACAAGTTTGGCAGAGGGAGGTACAAGCACATCGGGTACCCGAGAAAGGGAGAAAGAAGCTGAAAACGAGAAGGAGAGGACTGAGATTGGAGCAGAGACAGACAAACACAAGATACAACAAACACAACAGGATACAATAATGATTCAGGGGAAAAGAAAATATCAAATCAAAGGGGAAGAGATAGGGCTAACGCTCTATACCAAACAAAGTGAAGGATGGCCAGTGAAAGAAGACTTCACCAGACAAGTACATTTGAAGGGAATTCAGAGCAAAAAATATAAATACACGTACACCGACAAAGAACTTTCAGAAGACGTAATGAGAATGATAGAAAAAAAATCGATGGACATCACAGCCCAATGCTTCGCAAGGGTAGACAATAGCACCTTCAGCAAAATAAGAACCGGACTAATTGAGGAAAAAACACCACCACCCAACAAAGGTCCAAGAACAAGGAGAAACACAGAACAATAAACACAGAACAATAAACATACACCACCAGCATTCAACATGGAAGATATAAAGATAATTCAGCATAATGTTCTACACTGGAAAACGAGAAAGTCCCACCTTACAAACATATATTTAGAGATCGACCCGGACATCATTCTGATTAATTCACATGGACTAAAAGAAGATGAAAATATTAAAATTCAGGGATATAACTGTTATAATAAGAATATATATATTTATATAATTAAATATATATATATATATATATATATATATATATATATATATATATATATATATATATATATATAAAGAAATAAGCGACGGCATCGCAATACTAGTCAAAAATACAATCAAATACAAAATTAAAGACGAATTCATCACCAACTTCCTAGAAAATATAATAGACACATCCTTAGGGAAAATCTCAATAGCAACCACATATCTACCTCCGAGAAGACAATACTTACCATTCCCGGATGTACACAGGCTAGTCTACAACAACCACCCCACCTACATCTTAGCAGATATGAATGCACAAAGCAGGAGGTTAAACAGCAACAGAGATAACCTTATCGGGAAAGGCCTCGAAAGATTTCTTAGCAGAGGAACACTTCTTCATCTTGGTCCCAACTTCCCTACCTTCCACGGCATGAGACGCAGCACGGCACCAGATATAGTCCTGTCCAACAACAAAATCATGCACAACTATTTCACCAGGTCCCTTAACCACATCAGACCATATACCCATCATCATGACAATAACCGCAAAATCAATAACGAAAACTATACCAGTCAGCCTCAACTGAAAACAAGCGAACTGGAACCAATTTAAAGAAGAAATACAAACTAACCTTTCAACAATTAACTTACCAGATCACATGACAAAAGAATACATTGGTCAAAAAATCAATCTCTGGTATGATACCATAGAACAAGCTACCAGTAACAACATACCTAAAACGTCAAAACAAATAATCCAAAAACCTATAACAAGCCCTCAACTAAGACTAATCCAACATTATTATGAAGAGCTGAGAAGAAGGACAGCGATATACGGATGGAACCGACAGGACTACTATAGATACTGGATGCTAAGAACCCTACTAAGAAATGAAAGCGAGAAAATCTATAACAAAAACTGGGAAGAGAAGATAACAAATATAGCTAGACACTGTGCTGAAAACCCTAAGAGATTCTGGTCAGAAATACAAAAGCTAAAAGGTAATAATAGCGCAGCTAATCAACACCTAGAAAAAAAGAAAAAAAAAGAAATAATAACTGAAGACAGAGATAAGGAGACTATGTTCCGAGAAATTTGGAGTAAAGTATTTACCATCACGGCAGAAGGAAATGCCAACTATGACCAACAAACAGAAAGAATAGTTGAACAATACTGAAGAGAAAACGAAGGAAAACGCACAACATACGAGACATCAGAGAAGAGAAGACTTGGAGGAACTGAAAACATACACACGCTAGTAACTACAAGAGAAATTAAGAACACAATAGAAGGATTTAAAAACAATACACCAGGCCATTCACTAATCAATAAAATAATTTTAAAACACATACCGGACAACGCAGTAGAATTGCTAAAAGAGATATTCAACCACACCCTTTCATTGGGTTTTCATCCAACAAAATTCAAAACGGTAATCATCAAACTAATACCAAAGCCTGATACTAACTCTAAAAAAACAGAAAACTACTGGCCAATATCCTTACTAGAGGTACCCGGGGAAATACTGGAGAAAATAGTTAACAGAAGGCTGAGAATCTATCTTGAAAACCACAACAAACTCCGATGCACATAACACGGATTCAGATCAAACAGAGGCACGGACACAGCACTCACGGCAATTCACGAAACAATAGCTCACCATATAGCACGAAAAGATCAAATATACATAGTACTTCGAGACGTTGCCAAAGCATTTGACAAGGTTTGGCACGGAGGCCTTCAATACAAGATAGCACTTCTCAACTTACCGGACACAATCACCAGATACCTCAACAACTACATCACGGGACGGAAAGCAAAAATAAAAGTTGGAAACTACACACTGGTACACAGGTCAAGAGCTCTTTCTATCAGCCGGAGTACCATAAGGATCAGCAATCTCACCCACATTATACACAATATACACTTCAGACCTACCTCAACCAGCATGGGGATGCACAAATGTACAATATGCAGACGACGTCACACAAATCATAACTTACCCTGGCCAATCGAGATAATTAATGACACGACGCACCATCCAGGAAATAACCAAAGTCAATACATACGAGGCAAAATGGAAAATAAAAACCAACAAAAGCAAATTGAAAATAGTTCCCATATCAGTGAAAAAGAAAAACGACATTATCATAGATGGATCAAAAATAGAATACTCTCCACACGGCAAGGTACTAGGACTCAGAATGGGAAGGACAGGCATAGAACGCCATATCAATGAAACCATTAACAAAGGAAAAAGCAGACTTACAGAACTCTACAGATTCAAGAACTTACCTACCAACATAAAAACACATATTATCAAGGCATTCATCGTACCCATATTGCTCTACCCATCGATTCCCTTAGTAACAACAAGCAGGAATAAACAAAACAAACTACAAAAAGTGCAAAATAAAGCCCTTCGCTTTGCCATGAATGAGAGACACCCATATACAAGAAACACAAAGATGCTACACGAAGAAGCAAACCTGGAACATACTATTTACAAGAGCAGTAAGCACTTTCAGAAAATTGGAAGCCCTGGAGGACCCATACATGACATACATTCTCGACAACTACGAAGAGGGCAAAAACCACCAGTACTACAGAAAAACTAAGATCATAATAAACAGAGAACATCCAGAAAAAGCATACACTACGCGATAAAGCTAAACAAGTAACCACTATCAAACCCCCTTCACCACGTCAAGGTGACTCCCCTTCGACGGGGTGGATGTATGTGATTGTAAAGCACCTTCGTAACTTTGGTCTCCGTGGAATAATGATGAAGCTTATTGAGGGATTTCTTGGAGAACGGACCTTCCGCGTAAGAGTTGGTACTTCCTTCTCACTGCTCTATGAACAGCATGAAGGAGTTCTCCAAAGAAGCGTCCTGAGTGTCACCCCCTTTGCCGTGGCCATAAATGGAGTTACAACATTGCTCCTAGAGGGGGGGGGGGTCGTCCTCCCTCTATGTCGACGACCTGCCAATCTGGTACTGAGCGTCTCGCATGTCCACCGCGGAGCGAAGACTGCAACATGCCATCCACAGAATATCCAGATGGGCAGAGAATCATGTATTCCTATTCTCACCATCCAAGTCGGTTGCCATGCACTTTTTCCGCCTGAGAGGCCACCATCCAAGCCTTGATCTCATCATGTGCGGTTCACGTCTACCTATTGTAGAAGAGCACACGTTCTTGGGACTGGACTTCCACACCTAAAAGCATTAAAAACAAAGTGCATGAGATCGCTCGAGATCATCCATGTTCTGTCATGCACTTCATGGGGCGCTAACTCCACAATACTCCTACGGCTTTACCAGGCACTCATTGGGTCGAGACTGCCCTACGGTTGTGAAGTATACACGTCGGCAATAACCGCCAGCCTCCCCACACTTGATGCAGTCCATCACGCGGCAATCCGACTGTCAACAGGTGCTTTTAGATCATCCCCCATATCAAGTATTTTAGTTGACGCCGGAGTGCTACCATTGGACTTACATAAAGGCGAACTCATAACTAAATACTGGTACAGACTACAACGCCAACCTAACAACCGTGCATACACCGTTGTCCTAGACAAACATTTAGATGTAATATACAGAAAAAAGCCTTTCCTACCGCGCTCCTTTGGTTTCCGTGCACGGAGTGGCATTGGGGACCTCCCACTACCATACTTCCTTATAGCAGTTTTCCAGGTACCCCCCATCGCACCGTGGGAGCTCCCAAACACACATTTCTGCCGGTACTTCAACTTCAACACATCAAACATGTCGACAGTAACTGTTCGACAGCTTTTCCTATCCTACACAGCTAGTCACGCCAATTATGTACCAGTATACACGGACGGCTCCAAATCCGATGCTGGCGTTGGATTTGGAGCAGTCTTTCTAGACTTTTCCCGTTCCGGAACTTTACCTGCCTCAGCCTCAATTTTTACCGCAGAACTATCTGCCATTCTTTTAGCAATCCCTACATTCTTCACTTTGTCTGTTGGTATTTATACCGTCTACTCTGACTCACAGGCAGTACTGTCCGCAATGGAAGATTTTGTTATATGTTTTTAAGTGTTATTTTTTTTTAAGGTGGTTCGTGTTAAGTGTTAGTTTAAGGCGTGAACTGTTATCTCACTCGTTATAGGGTCGGTGTTACCGTTGTCCTGCTTCAGAAGTTGATTGAAGTAGGTGAGATAATTTTATCACAATAGCCTTTATAGTTACGCGTGCTAGATGCTTTGGCCGAGCGGAGCCGTTACGTTTACTTTGAGTTCACGTAATTCACTATATATGGTATATTAAAAGTACGATTACTTTTAACTATATCTACAATTTTACACAAGCGTTACAAAGTTTATGTGAGCGAGTCGCTCGCACATCCTAAGCAGTGTGATCTGCCCACCCTCTTCTGCGGGCTTCAGTCCGGGTGATACAATAATTCCGTGCCAAGGATTGTTGATTCCACCGTCGATTCAGCACAGTTACCACGGCAAGAAGCACGCCGTAAACATACCAAGCTACGTGTTGCTAAACATCCTGTGGTGATACTGACTTGGTGTTTCGACACATAGTCATACTTTCTTATATACATGGTAATATATGCTACACCGCTCGCTCACCTAAGAGTCGCGACCCTACGACTCACCCGACCTTTAAAATTAGTGTACCTACCCATGTTACAGTCGCGCAATGTGTACTAGCTAAGCGTGGTCTTATTTCAGTTGCTTTAAAGATTATTATACAAGTCAGAACCCGCTTAACGATACAACACAGGGAAATGCCAATGATAATGACCATGGAAGTAACAAGAAATGGGTTGAGGTAGACAGGGCTAGAGTCATGGAAGTGGAAGCGGAGTTATAATCCGAGAAGAAGAAAAAATAGTAGTACATGATACATCCTAGAAAAAAAAAATGACTACACTGTCATTAGGATACATGGTAATGGAGCTATTTGGAATAGTAAAAAGAAAAAGGAAAAATCCTTGAAGAAGGTCTGCTACAAACTGAACCTTGACATAAAACTGTCGCAGATAAACACTCATCCGTTGCGTGACAATTAATTGCCAGTGTCGTTACCCTCGGCACGACTTTTGAGACGGACGGGGTCTACAACAATAAATGAGGTTGTGTGAAAAGAGGCAATGTCAACCGTAGAGTCTCCTAATAGTTACAATATGATAACGAGGACAAGTCTGGAGAGTCAGTCCTGAAACTCCGTTTTTCAGGTCTACAGTATTATAAAAGAAAATCTTCTCACCTAGTTGTGAAATGACCCTTGTAACAAATTTCACCGAAATATATAATTCCAGCATAATTGACTAAAGTAATTCCAGCATTAATAAACATCAAATTAAAAAGACAAATTTCCACCTATCCCCCGATCGTAACGAACGTGGATGACTGACATATGTGACGTCAAAAATAATTCCCGTAACGGTTAACAGTGGTATGTCAAGCAAAGGGTAAGTAAGACTTGTCAGCTTACTTCCAAAGCTTACAGGTATTCACATGCTGGTTACAATAAAGTTAGGGACGGCACCTGCTCAAGTTTAGTTAAGTCTGTCTTCGCAAAGAAAAATGTATGTTTCAAGCAGAAGCACATGAGGTTCAAGGTTAAAAAGTACCAATTCCTATGTTAGTCTACTCTACACCCTCGAGTATTACGGTTCCAAACAACTAAGGAGACGGACTGCCTTACATCAACTCAGCTATAAAAAGAAAATAGTGAGTAAGAGTGAAAAGTATTACTCAAGCACTCCCCTCTCGCATGAAAAAAGATGCAGGCAAAAGCTCAGGAACCAAACATAAATTAATAATTGCGAGGACGCAGGTTATAGTCGTGTGGTGGAAAGATAGACAAAGCATCGTCAGGCTGAGGCAAACAGGCGGTTCTCGCTGGCTCAACTAAAGTCGAATCAAGGACCTCTGGCTGGGCGTCCGTCTTTTTGAGGCGATCACTATGAACAATTTCATATGAATTAAAAATGAGGTCATAAACCTCAAAGTTGTGTCCACTTAGTTGTCAAACTATCTCGCGTGGGCCCACGAATTTAGGGGACAACTTCGAATGTCTCTCTGGGACTCGAAGCATAACAAAGGCACCCATTTTCAAGGAAACAGTGGCGGCACGCTTGTGTTGCTGCAAGCACATAGCCTCAGAATGTAGCCTATAGTATCTCTCTGACGTTCCTATGAATATCTGTGAAAACTTTGAGTTCAACCTTAGAATAATCATCTACATTATATACAGGCGAAGGAGAACTACTAAGCAAGTCATATGGAAGTCTCTTCTCAACCCCAAAAATTATGTAGTGGGAGATTGTCCCGTTGTCTTACAAACACGGCTGTTTATGCTTGCTGCAACATATGCTAGCCAGTCCTCCCAAGTATGCTGAAGTCCGTTAACGACCGGGCGCAAGACATCTAAAATCTTCCTATTAGCGCGTTCAACAAGGCTGTTGCCGGTTGGGTGATAACTGACTGTAAAACTTTGTGTAATGCCAAACTGTTTGCATATTTCTGCTAAAAGTTGATTGTGAAACTCAGTTCCATTATCACTTAACAACACTCTAGGTGTGGAGTATGGACAAATTAGATGAGTTATTAGGGCATGAGCAATGGACTTAGCAGATTTTTTATCGCCCATCGTGTGGATTCCATCTCCAACAACAGTGTGGCCTAAAAAGGTGTTTTTTGGCTTTAAAATTTCACATTTAGTCAGCTTGGCCTTAAGGCTAGTGTCCCTAAGTTAAAGCAGAACTGCTTCTAATTTAGCTAGGTGACTGACGCCATCCTTGATACAGATGATTAAATCATCTCATAGCATCTTCGATTTGACACAAAACCCGGAACCAGGTTCGGGGATAAACCCAGACCGAGGTCCGGGTTTTCGCGCCGTAAATTGAACGCATTTAGGCGGATATGTAAACCAAACATTCTTCCTCTTCTTCTTTTGACCTGTCCTTCTCCTCTCGGGCGTCTCTCCTGTTTATTCACACACTTTTCCTTTCAATTGTGCTGTGTAGCTTAATTTTTCTTCACTGCAATATACTATCACACTTTACTTTTCAGTTTGTTGCTGGAATAACTTATTGACAGTGCTTATCCGTGCGCTTATTCAAGCATTTGTGCCCTTTTTTTTCCCAGCACTGCATCTCCATCCAACGCGTACCATGCGATGGCCCCGTTGTTCTCCTCTAGCCTCTTAGCCCACTCCTCCCTGGTGCTACTAATAACTCCCCTATCTGCCTCTCATGGTTGCTGCATTCTACTATTGGATGTTCCACTGATTATTTCTCCCCTGTCCTACAGCTACAGTTCTGGTTTCCCCCTTCCCTATTCCTGCCATTTAGCTGCGGGGTTCTCGTTCTTGCTTTAAACATCAGCCTGCTCCCCCAGTCTCCTACATGCCAGTCTACTCCCTCTAGCTTATGTGTCTTGCTGTACCATCTTAAAGTCGACTCTTTTACTCTAAAATTCATAGGCCCAGCCTAGGCAGATGGCACACCACCTGTTCATCTTCCCTTTTTTACAACAAAGAAGGCAGCTCAAGGGCACAAAAAAAAAGAAAACAATAATAAAAAAAAGCCCGCTACTCGCTGCTCCCAAAAAATAATTAAAAAAGGTGGCCGAAAGAAAGATCAATTTCGGGAGGAGAGGTGTCCTGATACCCTATCAGGCTGATGGATAAATGGGTTTTCTGGGAAAGCAAACTCCTTTAACTTAGACATTAGATACTTGCCTGTGTCCCAGGGTAATAGGTTCTCACTTGACGCAGGCTTAAGGGCCAGAGACAAATAAGCGCTGATGAACAACACACTTGTGAGAATAACACTAGCATGCTGTTCCACGGTGTGGGATCCTTACACACACACACAAACATTTATAAGTTAGCACTAATCAACACCAAGGTGGCTCGGCTCATTATAAACAATGAACTTGAACACCAGGCATCATAACAAATCAAACAACAGATTAATATGTAACCTCTTCACATGTGCAGACAAGCACACACTTAAAATTATGTACAAGATCACATACACTTGCATTGACATTGACTCACACACATACTTACAGGACGCAAACAGTCAGCGTACTCGTAACACACTCAGCCAAAAATACCAAACATATCACACAAACACTGACACATGTACGGACTCATACTTTCCACGCACCACACGTGACTGGAACAGCCTCCCCCTACAGACTTTACACTGCGGTACAATAGACTCATTCAGAAAACATATACAGACTCACTTGTCACAACACACCAGGACTAACCAGTAGTACACCTATTCATTTCCCTTCCCTACACACTCGGCACCCCAGTTCCCCCAGCAGCCAACACAAATATCCGTGTTATGCACCTGTACTGGTGCCCTGTGCATTACTTGTCAAGATCAAGACAACACACAGCTTATCAAATGCCTCCAACCTTACCTAATGATAACACTGCTGAGCTATAACTCTCTCATTCACTCAGCACAAATAGGGTCATGAAAATCAAGATCAATTCTATCCTCCGGCATAAGAAAATATAGCAAAACAACTGTACAAATGCATTTATTTAACTAATAAAAACATTGAGCACAATACTCAACAGGTACAAAATTTTTTTTTTCTTATTACACAGATTAATCAAGAAAGAAACTGAATTTCAAGACATTGCTGGGTTCCCAGGTGTGATTTGGGACATAAATGGAACACGTTGACACGAAATAAAAAAAAAACACGAAACTATTAATAATGATTATCATAACTGGGTACATGTTAACTTTACAGTTTTGACTCACTCTAAGATCAGAAGAAACTAATAATGACATCTACAGAGTTTGTGACTTGAGCAAGTTGATAAATCTTGCCAGGAGGTACTCAGGATGAAAGGGGGCCCTGCATGGAGACTTGTCCGGAGGGACCCTCGGACTTGGCGTTGTAGGGTGGGTGAGGCGACACACACCCCAGCATATGCCACCTTTGATAGATGACTGTATATTGATAATCCAAATTGGATACTTTCTACAACAATTGAAATACTATTCATGCCTTCAAATTATACCTTGGCAACAAAAATATGATGGAATATAATTTTAAACAAAACTCGTCATTTAGGAAACTTAACCTATTTGGACCTATAGCCGCATTATTAGTTATCTTGTACTTATCTTGAACCCGCGATGTGCTCTTCTGATGTCAATTAATTATTTGTCTTATTAGGTTAAGTATTAATAATGAGTAGAATCACAATTTACTTTCACTTAATCATACGATTCTGTTATGTCACAGTTAGCTATCTTTTCAACACAAATCTACCCCTAGACGTCAGTTAACTGTATTAATAACATTTGGGTGCCTCTGTCTGGGAAATACACATAACTTACACTTTGCTACATTTTCAGCCCTGAGTGCTTCTGGTTGTTCACATTCTTGTTGGTGATCGTGCGAGTTGTGCCTTTAAAATTTTCACTACACGAAGGCCTGGTGTAGAGGCGTTAGACATCTTCGCACGTGCACACGGTATGAGATAAGTGTTGACGTCGCGTCGGATTATTCCCCAGTGATAATTACCTTTCACCCCAAACTCGAGACTCAGATTAACTAATCGGAACCAGCGACGTTCCAAATCAAATCTTTAAGCTTGAAAGTAGCGTTCACAGTCCTCAAACTCTCAAGAGTACTTAATGTTAGTTCTTGTTAAATCGCTCGGGGTATCGATTTATCGCTAACATTCAACTGGTTCGTTACCTCTTCAGAAGCACACACTTAGGGGTCGCTCCCCTCACCTCGAGGCAACTCACTTAACTCGCCTCATCCCGAGTCAATTGACTCAACTCGACTCTCCTAAATACGAGTCACTCTTTAACTTCAATCGTTTTGACTCTAGTCAATCTTACTAAACTAACATCAACTCAAGCTCAACTTAATCCTAACTCGACTCGAAGTCAACGAAACTTGTGTCACGAATTAACTTTGGGAAAAGACTCGGAAGTACTTAAGGTTGATTCCTCGACATCTTAACAAGCTCATAAAGCTTCCTTGCATTAGCAACTTGATTCATCATGGCGGACGTTCCCAACTTGGATGAATTTGTCGGTAACCTGTCGGTCGCCGAGCTGAAAGAGGCCAACATAACTAAAAAATGACTTAAAATATATCGCTTAGAACTTTAATATCTTTTTCCCTTCTGACATTAGAAAAGAGGAATTAAGAACCCTCATTTTAGCTCATCTTGGGAAAGAAAACACCTGTCCCAGTCCACCTAAAACTCAAGCCTTCTGCTGGAGATCGAGAAAGTAAAAATGCAATATCTGCAGATGAAACTAGAATATGAAAAGCTAGAGAAAGAAAGAGAATATGCAGAAATGCAATGGATGGAAAGATAAAAAGAGAGAGAAAAAAAAGAAAAAGGAGGAGAAGAAAAAGAAAGAGCATGAATTGCAAATGTTTCAATTAAAATCCACTATTCAGCCTCAGCCTCAGCATATAACTAAGATCACTAAATACCTACCTTTACTCTCTCAGTTATCTGATAAAGATCGAGAGACTTTCTTTGGAGAGTTCGAAAGTTCAGCTCAACACTTCGAGCTCCCTAGAGAAGACTGGACATGGCTGCTTAAACCTAAACTCACTCCAAAAGCCTTAACCATCTTGAACAGTCTCGAAAACATAGCAGTGGTAGTAGCAGCAGTGGTAGTAGCAGTAGTAGTAGCAGTAGAGAAGGGAGGGAAAGGGGGAAGGAGAAGGATAGGGGGAAAGCATAGTAAGCACTCTTTAAGATGCCTTAATGTGAGGTAGTTAAGGTATATATTTCACTGCAAAATATTAAGTATAATTACCATGTAACAATGAAAATAAATTTCTTTTAAGTGAGACTAAATTATCATTATTTAGAAGGGACTGAGGTAAGTTATTCCAGTTTTTTGATCCCCGTGACAGAACACTCTGCTGGGCGTGTGTGGTCCTGCATAACGGAAGACGCAATTGATGAGTTCTACGGGTCACAGAGTGGGGCATCACAGTAAAGCCAGGGTATACAGGGAAAGAGTGAAGAGCTTTGTGTACAAATAAGTTAGTTTGAAGGTATATAATATCGGGAAGCTTTAACAACCTAAAATCTCTACAGCTACAGCCCTACGCCATCGAAATTCACCACATCAAGGGGCGTGCCAACTGCATCGCCGACGTCCTTTCTCGTCCACCTAATACCTGATGAAGAGGGTCCCACCATCCTTACGCCTCACTACTGCACTTCTTCCAATCGTTACGTCGTTCCTAAGCAGGGGGGTGTTATGGTACCCTCGTCCAACCGAGCCTAGAAGCGCGCCATCAAACAACATCACATCACCAATAACTAACTCACGCACGACTCCTCGAAGCTCCAGCCGCACCAGCTTCACCCATCATTTAATTCAATGTCACGAAGGCTCACACTTCACGGACCGTTTCGCCCGCCGAGGTTATAAATATGCCTCCACTAGCTCACCCCATCAGTCCCACCTGAGATAGCTCACTCTTCCGAAGACGCAAGGGCTCTTCACTTGTCCGAGCAACCAGGATTCACCAAGGGGTCTGACACACACACACACACACACACACACACACACACACACACACACACACACACACACACACATCAATCCACATACCCATTCTCACGTTTATATATATATATATATATATATATATATATATATATATATATATATATATATATATATATATATATATATATATATATATATATATATATATATATATATATATGGGTTCATCATTGCAATTCTAACTCTTAACTAAACACCTCAGTGAACCAATATTTCGTTCCTCAATTGTAATTCTCATATTTGGTTCCTCAATTGTAATTCTCATACTTGGTTCCTCATGTGTAATTCTAACTCTTAACTAAGCATTTCAGTGAACCAAACCACTTACTCTTGTCATTGTAGCATTGCCTATTTTGTCATATGTTCTCTTCTGATGTCAAGTAACTATTTGTCTTATTAGATTAAGTATTAATAATAAGTAAAAAATCACCATTTACTTTCACTTAACCTTATAATTATGTTATGTCACAGTTAGCTATCTTTTCAACACAAATCAACCCCTACACGTCAGGTAACTGTATTCATAACAAAGATCGAATATGGGGATGATCTCCTCCCAGAGGGTTCTCACACCTTCTGGAGAGGGCTGTTTAGTCGCCGAGTCCAGAGGACCGCCGCCGTCCGGATCCCGTTAGACGGGTCAGCCCATCGGTGATGGACGCCGTCTCGCAGGAGGACATCGCGGCGGCAATGAAGGCCACCCCCAACAGTCGCACCATTAGCGACCTGACTGGGCTCGGGACGGCCAAGCTTGCCTGGGTGGTTAACGGGTGTCTCTGGCTTGGGGCTCTTCCCCCTAACTGGGTCAAGGGCAGGACCATTCTGCTGCCCAATTTGCCAAAACCATCGGCACCAGGGGATCTTCGCCCTATTACTATCACTCCACTGATAACAAGGCTAACTAACCAGATCCTAGCAAGGCGGCTGGACCAGGACGCCCCGCTGTCCGCGCAACAAAAGGGGTTCAAGAGCGGGGAAGGCTGTGATGCCAACATCGCTGTGTTGAAGGCGGTGGTTAAGGCAGCTCAGAAGAAACCCTCTAACGTCTTTGTTTCGTGGGTAGACTTTAAGAAGGCGTTTGACTCGGTGAGCCACCCCTCCCTGCAGGCTGCCGACAGGAGATGGGGTCTAACATCCAGACTCATCGAGTACATAAGTCAGATGTACGAGTCGGCAGCTACCGAACTTGACGCAGGCGACCCCATCAACATCAAAAAGGGCGTCCTGCAGGGGGATCCCCTCTCCCCCTATATATTCAACATATGCCTAGACTGGGCCCTGGCTACTCCCCCCAAAGACATCGGGGTTAAGGTGGGTTATTGCAATATCAACTATCTCGCCTTTGCCGACGATGTGGCGCTCCTAGCCTCGACTCGCCATGGACTCCAGGCCGCCCTTAACAGCCTAACAGAGGCTGCGGTGGTCTCGGGGCTCGAGGTGGGAATTGGCAAGTGCACCTCTCTCGGCATAGTAGCCGACAAAAATAGGAAAACATGGGCCAAAGATGCAACCCCCTTTAAGATCTCGGGGAGGCCTGTTCAAGCTCTGGCACCTGGGAAATTTTACAAGTACCTGGGAGTCCAGATGGTCGCCAGTGGAGGGGCTACGGCGTTTCCTGCGCACGAAGACCTTGTGTGCAAGCTTGCCAGGCTTAAGAAACCACCGGCAAAGCCCCAGGAAAAACTGTGGGACTTAACTAAGATCATTGTTCCCCAGCTGGCGAACATGGCTGCTACGGCCGGTCAACTAGGTCGTATAGGCTTGGCCGTCAGGCGGGTCGTCCGGACCTACCTACAACTGCCGATGGATACCCCCGTGGGGTACTTCCATACGGCGGAAGTGGACGGGGGACTGGGCATACTTTGTCTGGCCACACGGGTCCCTCGGCTCAAGGAGGACCTTCTCCAGCGATTGAGGGATTCCGAGGACCCGGAGGTTAAGCACGCCGTGGGAGACGGTGGGCAGGCGCCTCCTCAGGGCAGTACACCACGCTCGAGGAAGGTAGCTGTACGAGGCAGTTGATGGGTCCGGGCTAAGAGGTGCCTCGGAAACACCTGCCTCAAGCGGCTGGATTCAAGACGGTACCCATCTCCTTAGAGGGGCGACTTCAGCCGAGCGGTAAAGCTTCGGGGCAATCTGCTCTGCATGCGAGGGGGAGGCGGGTGGATGACATCAACTGCGACCTCTGCCGCAGATATCCGGAGAGCCTGGGCCACATAATGCAGCGTTGTCCTGCGGTCCAGGATACTCGTGCACGTCGACACGATCATATATGATACTTTGTAGCGGGTAGGCTTGAGGATGCGGGTTTCAACGTTCTCAAAGAACCGGCCATTCCAACCACGGCCGGAACCCGCATCCGCGACATCGTAGCCGCCCGCGAGGACTGGGGCTCGGTAGTGCTAGATGTTCAAGTGGTCGCTGACGCGGCTGCAGGGGATTTGAAAACTGCACACCACAGAAAAAACGCCTATTACGATGTCCCTGACATCAGGCGGTGGGCCATGGCCAAAACAGGATTCCCTCCAGCCTTCTCCATCACCGCAAGCAGAAGGGGAATCCTAGTCAGCCCAACAGTTGTTACCTGGCAGGCGCTCAGGCTTCGAAAGTCGGAATTAAAAGTCCTAGCTGCCCGGGTGATCGAGGGCGAGCTGAACATCTATCGGGACATCAGCCGAACAAGTAGGGGGGTGGCCCACCACCCCGGCTAACTCAGGGGTTAGCAGTCCCCTTAAAGATTAATAAAGTTAAAATCTCACCACCAGCGTTTCGGCGTTGCTAATAGATAGGAAATATATAAATGTTGGGAGCTGTGTCTTCCACACGCAGCGCCTTAGTCGAGATTATACTTCGTTGTTTCTCTCCAACTCCATTATGTACTATATTATATATTTAAATTAAATAAAAGAAAGTAAAGTAAAGTAAATAGTAAAATATTTAATTAAAACTAAATATATAACTACTATAATTACAAACTGCAAAGTGTAAAAAAAAAAAAAGCGTACGATTACTAAGAACCCCTCCACATGGGCCCGCTGGGCGTGATATGGCGGGGGGACCCCGCCCCTCCCGTCCTCGTCTTGGCTGCAACTCCGTGTCACGGCAAAGTTTCTCCACCGCGATGGCCCGCATATGCTCGGCGCCAGCGTGGACCATCGGTTTTCTAACAAGAATTTCCTAGTGTCCGCTTGCTAATCGACGCATGCTGGAACCCGATGGAGATGGGCACCCCGACGACCACGGGTCAACCTGCCCTATCTGTGGGCGCGCGTTCGCCTCCCTCATCGATCGCCGCGTCCACCAACGACAAGCTCGCCCTACCGAGTGCCATGCTGCGGAGGCTGAGAGGCTTGCTACACGCCCAACGGCAAGGTGGGATCAGGAGGAGATGGCCCTGATGGCTACCTCTGAAGCGTCCCACCCGAACATACGTCTGATAAATCAAGCCATCCAGAGAGAGGTGCTGCCCCACCGCACCCTGGTCGCCATCAAGGGGAAGAGAAGGCATGATGTCTACAGGGCAAAGGTATAAGCTGCAGTGGGGCGGCTCGAGACAGCACGTGTGCCTCCTCTTCAGCACCCCCTGGATGAGGGCCGGGGTCCTGGAGGCCGGCCCTCGCTCAGCCCCAGCCCAGGACAGACTCCACCACCACCTGCGGAGGACCCTGGGGAACTGGGCTGGGGGGGGGGCAGGCTGCTCCCTCCCCGGACGCGAGCACAACACCTGCTCCGCCCGAAAGCAGCAACGCCACGACTGAGCAGGAGGTCACGTATATCTTTACATGTAATCATATGTGCTAATTATACAATTTTCTTCTTAGTGAGATACCGCAGGGACGAGGCTGTCGAAAGGGCTCAGGTGAAAAGAAAGAAAGAGGTAGAGAATGTTACCCTCGCTACAATTGAAGCCATTCATCGGTTTGATCATTTGAAGGACATTATTGAAAATGCCAAAGACTGTATAGACAACTCCGATGCAAGGCCTACGACCCTGAAGGACTTCACCAACCTGAGGGATGTCCTGATAACTCAACTGATGATAAAGTCCCTCAGGAGACCTATGGAATTTTCGGAATTCACCCTCTCCTAATACCTCGAGATGGAGGAGATTAGGTAACCCATGACTAATGCTGTGGAGTGTTATGTAGTCAGAATTGCAAGGCACAAAACGGACCAACAAGGTAATTATTGTTTAATTTTATGTCATATACTACCGCACGATCTGAAGCCCCAAAAACACTGCCGAATTTTGCAACACGAACTTGTCGCCGAATCAGTTCGTGAACAAATCCGGCGACCGGTTCGCCGACATGACCAAGATTCTCAGAGTTCGTGACCATTCGGCGACATGCTGGCGAATGCTCAAGACATGTCGGGGACAATTCGGAGAGATGTCGCCGGCAATTCGGCGTCCATGTCGGTTTTTTTTGTCGCGGAATAATTGATGACATGTCTCCGAATTGTCTTCGTATGTCCCCGGAGTGTCGGCGACATGTCGGGGACAATTCTCCGACAGTGCCAAGATTTCTGACAGCTGATCATATGATGTCCATGTGACATATAAAAGCACGGGAATCCGGGGTGCAACACACTTCTTCACCTGCAGCTGAAGAGCCCACCTCGTCTCTCGCAGCTTGTTCCAGGAAAATGGCGAGAGGGTGATCAAATCGGCTCACTCGACCCTCTGCGGAACCCAAGAGCTATGATAGGCCCCAAAAATGTTCGCGCCTACCTCATGGACTACTACAACACCCTTTGAGCAGTGGCCTGGCAGGGCAGAATTATGGATGAGTAAATACCGTGTGTGATAATATGTGTGATAATATGTGTGGTAATATGTATGATAGTATGTGTAATAAAATGTATAACTGTGACTTGGTTTTGTTTTGCCCTCCTACATATATTTTAGAATGAATGAATATTTACTTAATATTAATAAACATACCAGTAACTGAAAGAAGAAATACATTTAAATAACTAAAAAATAAAATAAATAAATAAAGTAATAAATAGTAAATATATAAAGAAATAAATGAAACTGTTAGTTTCATGCCTATTTTATACATTCATGATTCTTCTTGTTTTTCATATTTTCTTGTTTACTATTTATTATTATATTATTTTATTCCACACACAGAGAGAGAGAGAGAGAGAGAGAGAGAGAGAGAGAGAGAGAGAGAGAGAGAGAGAGAGAGAGAGAGACCCCCGTGTACATCTCCCACCGCGACCCGATTGCCGTGTCGTGATTAATTCGCCGAATATTCGGGGATATGTCCCCGAATACTCTAGGCCATTCGGCGACATGTCGGAGACATGTCCCCGAATAGTCAGTGACATGTCGGCGACAAATTCGCCAACAAAATTAAAATTTCAACGGTCAAAATTCGGCGACAACTCGCCGAACACCGCGACTTGGACGCCGAATTGTCTTCGGCGTTCATTTTGCATTCGTGCACATTCGGCGAACGGCCGCGAATTTTTCATGCAACATGAAACTTTCGTGGCGGTCGTGACCAACTGTCAAAAGTCGCGCGGTGGACACAGACATGTCCCCGAACGGCCAAGAACAGGCAAAAAAGATGCCGAACTTGTCCACGACACAGGATGACTTGCATATTCGCGCACATTCGTGAATCAAAATTCGGCAGTGTATTTGGGGCTTTAGAAAACAGAAGAAAAATAATCTTCCATTGTATGTGTGACCTATTATTTTTATTTCAGGTCCCCACCTCCTCTACCTTGATGCATCGGAGAGGAAGGCATTAGATGCCTACATGCTGTATTACCGGCCGCTGGTAGTGTTCTGTATGAACCCCACCTGCTTCATATTTCCAAACATACATCAGCAGACTGGGGACACATGCTGTTCACAGCTCAGCTTTTCAAACAACAGCAGGATTGTGAAAAAGACGGGGTTAGCCGCAATAACAAAATTGATAACATTTCGGATCCTTCAGCGCTTTGGAATAAATTTACTGACCCCGCATTTCGGCAGAAGCTTGCCACGCAATGCGGGCATGCCTTGCCTACCGTCACTCGTTATTACGAGTTCTCGGAAAAAGTGGAGCCAGGGAAGGCAGTGGTCTACACGCTGAAGAAAATGAGGAGCCACTGCGGCAACGAAGATGACCACACCGCCCAAGACAGCGCTCCCGGTGTGGAGGATGAAAGCGCGTACGTATGTCATACGTGGTATGCGCTTTAATGCAAGAATAAATAGCCAAACCTGAATGGAAACCAATATTAATTAATGTTCTCAACTGTAGTCTCCAATAACCCTGATGAACCGGGGACTGAGAGTTTCCTGCGTCCAGCTACCCCTCTACAGCAATCGACCGAGCCCCTCCTGATATCGGATGGCGAAAATGTGGAGTGAGTAGAAAAAAACACTAGTAGTGTGAGTGGCATGCATATAGCAGTGTTAAATTGCTCAACATTAACGATTTTTCACTTTCAGGAGTGCCTCCTCGCTGGGAACCGATCCTGCAACGGGAGGGGCAAGCACAGCTATGGAGTAAGTAGACACAACACTAGTAGTGTGTGTGATGAGTATAGATGTATGTAGTTTATCAGAACTAACAAAAACTTCTCAATTTCAGAAGTGTTTTCACCAACCCGTCAATTGGCAGGGAATTCCCAGATGGAGCGAGTGTACTGTCATCGCTCGGAGACACTACTGCTACTTCGCCACCACCCAGCACTATATCCAATGAGGAATTAGCGCAAGTTAATTTCCCGAAATCATCAAAGGTTTTCAAAGATAATAAAGCTGCCATAACGGCATGTAACGTGAATCGGCAGTATGGTCCAGTCCTGATCAAGTGAAGGAAGTCAAAGAGTACTTAGACAAGCACCTTTCCCAGTACAAACACTTTTTATTTTCACAGATTATGTACAAATTCAAGTACTTGAATAGGCTCAGAAAAGAATTAGCAATATAGACAATATAGGCAGCAATTCATCACGTTCGGATTTTATTTATTTATTTATTTATTTATTTATTTTTTTTTTGCGGAAAAATGCACTTTTCTTTGACGGGGCGGGGATTCCTGTCACCCGTTTGTTTATTATGTACTATATATTAAGGATAATTTTGATATGTTCATGCAAACCACTAATTGTTAATTGTATCAGTTCTGGTCACCTTACTATAGAATGGATATCAAATATTAGAATCGGTGCAGAGGAGGATGACTAAGATGATTCAGGGGTTGAGAAACTTGCCATACGAGGAAAGACTCAAACAGTTAAACTTGCATTCTCTAGAAAGGCGAAGGGTGCGTGGAGACATGATCGAGGTTTATAAATGGATGAAGGGCTATAATAAGGGAGACATTCATAAGGTTTTGTTGGTAAGAGAACCGGGTAGGACACGAAGTAACGGGTTTAAACTGGATAAATTCAGATTCAACAGGGACATAGGCAAAAATTGGTTTACTAATAGGGTGGTGGATGAGTGGAATAGGCTTAGCAGTCATGTGGTGAGTGCCAATACAATTGTCACATTCAAAAATAGACTAGATAAATTCATGGACAGCGATATTAGGTGGGGTTAGATACACGGGAGCTTAGGGTCAAAGGAGCTGCCTCGTACAGGCCTACCGGCCTCTTGCAGACTCCTGCGTTCTTATGTTCTTATGTTCTTATGATTAGCTGTAACTGATGAAATGACTCATTCAGAACCCGATAGCCTAGCTACGTACTTTATTTTGTTTTCTCGTGATTTTTTTTTTCTTTTTTGTTTACTTAAATTATCTCATTCTTTTCCTAATACTGTAATATTATATGTGGCAGTGGCAGATTCGTTGTCATAATATTTATTAATATAGTACTACTGCATAGTGTAAGTGCATAATGCTTTTTTATTAGTTTCCAGAATGTGTCCGTAGTCATATGAGAGCGCATAGCCTACTACCTAGTGTAAGTGCATATAGCTTTTATATTAATTTCCAGAACGTGTCCGTGGGTATATGAGTAGACATAGCCTACTGCATGGTGTAAATGCACAATGTTTTTTTATGAGTAGGCATAGCCTACTGCATAGTGTAAATGCATAATGCTTTTTTATGAGTACACATAGCCTACTGCATAGTGTAAATGCATAATGCTGTTTTATGAGTAGGCATAGCCTACTGGATAGTGTAAATGCATAATGCTTTTTTATGAGTAGGCATAGCCTACTTCATAGTGTAAATGCATAATGCTTTTGTTATTGTTAATTTCCAGAACGTGTCCGTGGGCATATGACTAGGCATAGTCTACTGCATAGTGTAAATGCATAATGCTTTTTTATGAGTAGGAATAGCCTACTATATAGTGTAAGTGCATATGCTTTTTTTTTTATTAATTTCCAGAACGTGTCCGTGGGCATAGGAGTACGCATTGCCTACTGCATAATGTATGTACATAATGATTTTTGTATTTTTTTATTTATTTTGTATTAACTACAGGACTTCACAACATACTTATGCCAGTAATTTACAGGATGGTAGCAGCTAACAGCGATAACAACGTGACAATTTTATACGGACTAATTAAGAATTTAGATTTTATTTATTTATATTTTTATTTTTTTTACTTAACGTAGCCTACCTACATGTAGCCTACTGTCAATGACTAGGATTTCTGTGTTCAAATTATGGGCCGGAGGACAAAACAAGTTTAGGTAGTGGAATAATTACGAATGAGCAGCAATTACATAACGGTTGTTGTATAGTTCATGCATCATTTGTGGGAAAGTTAACATTAACAATAGGAAAGATAATTGAGCCAGAATAATAAGGATATGGTAAACTAGAACGGAGCTATATAGCTGATATATCATCATATTTGATATAGATTTAAATGGTTTGACATATATGTATATTGCACGATGAATATATGTATGGGAACAATTTTAGTTGAAGTTGTAATGACAACTACCTCAAACTATTACAGGTGTCTATATTTTTTGTTAAGACCATTATATTTTACTATTGTAATTTAATCATTCATGAATTCAAAGTGGACAATGAAGTTTCATTATATTAGGTGACTAGCTATTATACTCTTCAAGATTCTTACTTAGTTTGATTTACATGTGACATGCAAAAAAGTTTTTTTTTTTTTCACATGGTATAATTTATCATGCAAATCTATTTTTTTTATTGGTTTAGTTAAGTAACTTTATTATACTATATTTATAATAATAGTTATAATTCCAGTCGTTGCAATACATTTATTTCTTATGTCTTTATGGCAGTGTGGCTTGTGGTAAAAGTAATGGGCAATGTGGGTGAGTGGAGGCTGGGGCTAGCATATTATATATGATCGGCATATGGGAGGCAAAGATCGGCATATGGGAGACATATGACCGGCATGGTACGTCGGGCCTCCGTTAAAACGATGAGCAAAAAGGACATCAGGCCGACGGAGTTTTGCACCGTAGGGCCGCCGCAACAACACACGTGGGATGCGGGAGCGCGGCGGGACTGTTCGCACCGGGACGTGCGACCGTGGTGGGGAGCGGCCGATGGCGAAGGTGATTGCTGTCTGACCCGGTGGTGAGCTCCGGGTGGCGGGAGCCTCGGGTGCGTCTGTGTCCATCACAGGTGAGGGAGGGGGGTAACGGTCGGCTTGGGCTCGGTGGGAAGAGAGGCGGGGCTCCGTATTTCTTGAGGCGCAGCCGGTGTTGGAGCTGTGTTTGCAGTTGTCGGAAAGTGCTCCGCCACGGCCGCCTTTGCAATTACCTCTATCGCTGCCTTGTCCGGCATCAGCTGTAGTAGAGTGGTGAGGGCCAAGGCAAAGCTTATTAGCATGCGCGTCCTTGGTGACGAGCACTGACCCTAGGGGTGGATCCTGCGGACGTTGCGGGGACTGACAGCTGCGCCGTCGGTGTTTGCGCTGTGCCTTGGGCGGGGGGGGGGGGCGGGGGGGGAGCACGGTGTTGCCGCTGCGAGGGGCCCGAGGTGGAGGCAGGAGGGGGTTGTGAGGCAAGTGTTGAGGTGGAGGGTTTGATGGCGTCCGAAACGAGGTTGCGGGGCAGGTGGTGCCGCTGTGGTTGGGGTTGTGGCTCGGGTGGCGAGTGGCGGAAGGAGGCTGGGGAAGTGTTCCTCGGAGGCGAACGTTGCTGGAGCAGGAGGGGCTTGCACGTCGCGGGGGCGGGAGAGGAAGCGGGACTGTCAGGTCCAAGCAGGGCGAGACGGGTTGTGGGCGGCCTGCCATTCCACCTGCCTCTGGATGCCTAGCTCGACTATAGTCTTCCGTGTGGGGCAGCGGCGTCTCCAGGCGTGGTGGTGCAGCTTGCAGGTCGGACAAGCTGCCTGCACCTCCTCCCCGGCCTTGTATTTTTCCAAGCACCCCTCTGTCATGTGCGGCCCGGAGCACATGCCGCACACAGCGGGGCGGTTGCATCGGGAGGGGTGGTGCCCGAATTGTTGGCAGCGGTAGCATCTCAGAGGCTCCTTGTTGAAGGGGCGGGTGTAGAATACCCCCCAGCTCCCCAGGTCGAAGGAGCCCGGGAGTGGCCCCTTCAGGGTGATCATCACCTGTCTGGTGGCGAGCCCGTCCCGTGTCAGGCACCTGTCTGCAGAGAGGACGTCTGGGTGGCGAAGGAGGGCTTTCAGGGGCATTGCCACGGGATAGGCGGTCACCACGCCCTTGGTGGTGGCCTCGCCAACCTGTCGCAGGGTGACAAGCTTGCCCTAAACCGAGGTAATGGCCAGGAGGGAGTGGAGCACGGCTTCCGATGGCGGGGTCGCAAGCACGCTCCCCGACTCTAAAAAACGGAGTTGCAAGCAGGTGCCAAGCTGCTCCTCCAGGGCCTCGGCAAGGTCGAGAGCCGTATCGAACCCCGCCGTCGGAGGAACCAGGACGTTGGGGGTCGAAGGGCCGGAAGTAGCAGACTCGGGGTGTGTTGGAGGAGCAGTGCCGGGCGTGGCAGGGAGGGAAGCAGCAGGAGCGGCGTTGGAGGTAGAAGCGGTGCCGGGCGAGGCAGAGGCAGCAGAGGTAGCGGCGTGGTTGGGGGGCGCCTGGTGGACGAGGCAGAGGGTCGAGCAGCGGCGGCAGCGGGTGTCAGCCGAGAGCGGCGTCTACGTCTCCCCTCCACCAGCACCCACTCATCATCAGACGAGGGGGGGAGCGGGACATGGGTCGCCTCATCGCACTCGCTCTCAGACTTAAGGCGGAGCTGGTTGTCCAAGTGCGACCCGGAGTCGCAGACTTCCGAGTCGCTGACAGGGCGGTCACGTTTGTCAAAGGGCATCCTATCAACGAGACAGCCCGAAGGCTGAACCACAGGTGGACATATAAAACAAAACAAATAAACAAAAGTACAAAAAACAGAACTAGCCTAACAAAAAGCTGCTAGCCTACAATAGCAGGGGGCTACAGCAAACCCACCCTTTAAACTTCTAAAGGGCTCGGCAAGCACTACTGTTGCTCCTAATGGGTCTTGGGGGACCTAGCAAGAACCCTGGTGTTTCCTATGACCACCCCCTTATCCTAGGGGGCCCCTTCGTGGCAATGCCCTCGGGTTTCGGCTTCGTACCACACCAGGGTCTAATGGCTCAAGCACACAAAAAACAAAATAAAAGAAAAGCAACAGTCACACAGTCGCGTGTAACAAGCGACACGTGAACAGGTGCACGAGACAGTGCAACCTGACGCGGCAGCGCGAAGCAGGAGTGCAACGCGGGACAGTGAGTGAGGTGGCGGGCTGGGAAGCCGGGCTGCCAGGCCAAGAAGTGCAGCTGACAGCGTCGCGTGCGGGACTGACTAAGAGCGGAGTAAGCGGGGCAGACTTCCTATCGTAGTTAGAGCGGCAGCGCGAATGTGACCACCACTTTATTCTTCTTCTTGGGGATTTACCCCCTAAATAAGGGGAACGGGCCTTTGTCAAACGACGGCCCGTCGCAGGGGGGAACCCGCCGCTGGCGTGCGGCGGGTGTGGGACCTCCGCCGCCACAGCCACGAGTAGCACGAGCAGCGACGGAGGAAAGGTCTCTATGGGCAGGCGACCAGAAGAAAGCCGTAGAGGTACTCGTACGAGCAGCCGACTGGTCGACTTGACCGCGGAGTGGTGGCCCAAAGCGAGATGACCCCACGGGTCCACCTCGCCTCCGTAGAAGCCACCCGGCGGCTCGCCCGAGGAGTGCTGGCGTTCCACTGACCACCACTTTGTTTTGGTTATTTATCCCCTGGGGGGATACGGGCCTTTGTCAAATTTGACGGCCCGTGAGCTGAATGGCGAAGTTTATTTGGGGGGTTTACCTTGGGGGTTCACAGGTCGTGACTACACGCACCAGAGCCTCGTCACTGAGGGCCATAATCAGCTCCGGTGCCGGCAGCCTGTCTGGGTTGCGGAGCAGATGGCGTGTGCCCCCACACTCGAGGAGGTAGTGGAGGAGCGGCTGGAGGATATCCTCTTCGCAGTAAGGGTACTCCACCGGGACCGGGTCGTCGATGTCTGGGAGCAAGGCACACCGGTACCCGAGGGGCAGGCGGTGGAGGTTGGAGGCCACTCGCCTGGGGGCTCCTAATGGAAGCCGACGGCTGCCGGAGCCCGTCGCCGAGGCATACCAGTGCGCAGATGGTGAGCCGGCTGCCATGGCCTCCTCAAGGGCCCTGGCGACACCTGCCGAGGTATGGGCCGCCATGTCACGCTTGGGCAGTGACACGCTCGGGGAAACGGGACATGCTACGCTGGGGAGTAGTGTGGCCTCGCCGGCAGCGCGATCAGCAGCATCGTTGCCCACCACGCCTGCATGGCTGGGCAACCAGTTTATGTGTACTCGTCGGCCGGACCTCCCCAGTTCCTGCAGCCGGGCGTAGATGCTCGTGAGGAGGGAGACGTTGTCATGCAATGGGTCCTGGTACAGTGATCGTATGGCCGGCACCGAGTGGCAGTGTACCAGGACCGGGTCCCTGCCCCACTCAACCGCATGTCCCAGCGCCCTGTTGATCACTGTCAGTTCCGCCTGTGTTGAGGAGGAGCCGTCAGGCAGCCGGAAGATCTCTGCGTGGCCCACCGTGACGAACGCCGCCCCGACAGCCCCGGTGAGGTGGTTGACGGAGCCGTCTGTGTAGTAAGCGACTGCTTGGGGCACGGCCGCCTCCGTCTCTCTGTCCCTGGCCTCCCTCGCGAGGCTTTGCGGTGTCAGTAGGGCCTTTTTTTGTTGGCAGAGGCTTGATGGTGGCCGTGAAGGTGACTGGTGCCCACGGGGGAGGTGTGGTGTAGCCAGGGTGGGGGAGCTCTGAGACAATCAGGAAACACTGGGAGAGGAGGGTGGACCTGAGTTTGGTCGCCGCTACCGTCGCCCAGGTGGCCGACGGCGAGCTGATTGACCCTCGCGGCAACGGTGCTAAGCCGCACCTCCGCCCTCATGCATAAGCATTTGGTCCACCGAGGGGCCCCTAAGATGGTGCGGATCGCCGCATTCTGGGCCGTCTCCAGAGGGCGGAGAGCAGCAGGGTCCACCGTCATTAGGCATGGCGTCCCGTAGTCAACACAGGCCCTCACTGCCTGGAGATAGAATAGCCGCAATACCCGGTCGCTGGCACCTCCAGCAGTCCTGGCCAGGGCCCGCATGATGTTGGTGCGGGTCACTACGGTTTGACTAAGTTGGTTGACGTAGGGGCCGAAGGAGAGCCTGGAATCCAGGGTGACGCCAAGATATTTGTAGACGTGCACCCAGGGAACAGGTGTGCCGTCAAGATCGAGGGGCTCGGGGAGGCAACGGTGGTGGATCGCCATGGCCCTCGTCTTTTCCCTGTTGATTACTAGCCCGAGAGACGCACAGGTCTGTGATTGGCGGCGGAGGAGGAGACGAGCGCTGGCCACGTGGTTCGGGCCGGACACCACCATGGCCACGTCGTCGGCGTAAGATAGGACCCGTGCGTAGCGGCTGTGTGGCATGGCCGTCAGCTTCTCTACGAGCATGTTAAATAGCACGGGGCTCAGGACCCCCCCCCTGAGGAGTGCCATTTTCAAAGGCCCGAGTTGTGGACCTGCAGCCCTGAAACTGTACTGCCGCCCTACGGTCCTGGAGGTACTGGCCAGTCCATGCCAGCAGGCGGCCCCGAACGCCCTTCTCGGCAAGGATGGACAGCACAGCAGGCGCCGAGGCCAGCTCGAACGCCTTCTCCAGGTCCAGGAACACCACCACAGCCTGCCTACCCAAGACACCAGAGAGGAGAGTGGACACACAATCTCTGGTGCCCATTCCCCGGCGGAAGGCAAACAGGTGGTGGTGAAGGGGGCCCATCGCCCACCGAAGGCGAGAGAGGAGAATCCTCTCCAGCGTCTCCCCCAAGCAGCTCAGGAGGGAGATGGGGCGGAACTCACCTCCGTTACCGCTCTTGGGGACTGTGACGATGGTGGCAGTTTTCCAGGTTGCATGGACAGTTCCGCGTGAGTAGGAGGCGTTGTAGAGGCCAACAATTTCCTCAAGCATGGCAGACCCAGCATGGCGAAGGAAGGCGTATGGGATGTTGTCTTCCCCTCGGGCGGTATCGGTAGCAGGGATGGCTTTCTCCAGCTCATGGAGTTGTATGGGGGCGTCGGTGGCATGTCCCTCACGACAGGCCTCCCTAAAGGCCCTCATTCTCGCCGGGTACGCCGTCCTCTGCAGTTCCCTGGTGTTAGGGGGAAGTCTCTCAGAGGCAGCACGGGACACAAAGGCATCAACGAGCCTTTCTACCTCCTCTTGTGGCTGTGGGTGCAACGTCGGCCTGGCGACCGCCCCCCTGGCCACGGCTCTCAGTTTGCGCCAGAGCACAGCGGTGGATATACTGGCGTCAAGGGTGCCGCACCACCTCATCCAGTGTTCTTCCTTCACCCTGGCGGCGGTCGCCCTGGCAAGACGGATGGCAGCCTTTAAAAGGTCCCTCATCGCCTCCGTGTTAACCCGGCGGTTGAGCTTCCGGGCCTGATTGATACGGTGGTTGGCCTCACGAGCCTCCGGACAATAATACCAGCGGTCACGACGGGCGGGCACCGCAGGCTGAGAACGGGGATCGCCTCATCCGCCGCAAGCCGGAAGGCTTCAACCAGGCGCGAGATGCGCCTGGTTGAAGCCTTCCGGCTTGCGGCGGATGAGGCGATCCCCGTTCTCAGCCTGCAGCCCGCAGGCCGGATAGTCTGGCCGGATAGTGTCGGCGAGGTGGTGGTTGACGGCTCTGCGAAACCTTGCCCAGTCCGCCAGGCCCAGGTTCCAGCGCACAGGTCTTTGAGGTGGCAGTGGCGGCGAGAGTGGAAGGGTGACGACTGTTGCGAGATGATTGCTGGCAAGGCTGTGATAGATGGCCTACGTAGCACCAACGTCGAGTGGCCGCGTGACCAGGGATACATCAAGCACCCTCCCTGACATGAGTAGGTTCCCAGTGTTCAGGATGGCGACCCGAGGCACATCCCCAACGCTGCAGAAGGTGACGCCCATCTCTCATGATGGGCGTTGAAGTCGCCCCGATGAAGGTGGGCTCATCGCTGGCGAGGGTCAGGCCTGGTACAGCGGTGGGGTTGCTGCACGCAGCAGAACGTGACAGTTGTGCTCGGAAAGGCCACCTTAACCGCCAATACCTACACGCCGTCACCGCATATCGCGGGGTGAAGCACTCTGGTGCAGGGAAGTACATCCCTGACCAATATGCCACACCCACGCGTTGCACCGGCAACGGCAGGGAGGTAGAAGGCCCTGAAGCCCTTGAAGGACACCGACTGGCCTTCCTGAAGGAGTGTCTCCTGCAGGAGGATGACATCGAGGCCGTCGGTGCCGATCGCTACTCGCAGGAGGTTGACCTTGCCTCGCACGCCACACACGTTCCATTGCAGGACTCTTAGCGGCTGGGCCCCAGCGATGTCCCGGGGCTGGACACGGGGGCCGTCGTCTGCATGGATCGGATCGGAGGGCGGGGACGGCCGGGCGAGCCATCCAATGGGAGCGCGAGCCGCCTCGCGTCCCCGCGATCCAGAGTAAGCGGCTCCGGTATAAAGGGGGAATCCGGAGGCTGGCGGCCAGCCTCCGGATTCCCCCTTTATCCTTTACATAAGACATACATAAAAATAAACATGAAAATTACAAAAATAATCGGTTATCAAAGTAGGCTCTAAACAAGCAGCCTGCCCGATGTACAATACATACATTACACTAGATACAAATGTTCAAAATTACACATGGGAAAATGTCTTGGTATTCAAAGGTCACCGGCGTAGTAGCTTGCGAGCTCCGCGTCGGTGAGGTTCCTGTCTGCGTTCAGGAAGAGGTCTTCGTCCACGCCTCCGACGTCGACCTCGTCCTCCGAGACGTCATCTTCCTCGAAGGTCGCCCACTCAACCTCCCGCTTGTGGTCGAAGTGGCGTGGGGGGTTGCACAGTGGGCGTGGACCTTTGAATACCAAGACATTTCCCCATGTGCAAATTTTTACCCTTTTGTATCACGCGTACTTATGTATTGTACATCGGGCAGGCTGCTAGTAGAGTGCCTGCTTTGATAACGGTTTATTTTTGTATCTTTAATGTTTATTTTTATTGTGTCTTATGTAAAGGTTATCAATAAACTGTTGAATTAGGTTCCTCAGACAGAGAGAGCCTCCACGGTAAACAACGAGGCAGCAATTCTGACTTTTTTTTATTTATTTATTTATTTATTTATTTATTTATCTATTTATTTATATATTTGTTTGTTTTTATTTATCCATTTATTTATTCATTTATTTCTTCTTATTATTTTTTAATTATTTATTTTTTATCTATTTATTTAAACTTTTTTATATATATTTATTTATTCTATTTTATTTTTGTATTATTATTATTATTATTTTTATTTATTTATTATTTTTGTCTATTTATTCATTTATTTATATTTCATTTTTATTTATTTATTTATTTATTTATTTATTTATTCATTTATTTTTATTATTTTATTTCCTTTTTATTTTTACCTCCTCTCTCCAACACCTTCGACTATACTTGCGTGGTTCGAATGACCCACTTTAAACAAATGATCCCTTTGCTATACAAAGGACCCTTCCAACTGTCACTTATTGTTCAACCTTTCGGTCTCCTTCAAGCCCCTCCGTTCCGCTCACCTCCTCTGGCTGGACCCCACCAAAAAGGTCTGTTTCTAATGCCTCCCACTTTACTTGCGTGGTTCGAACGACCTACCTTAAATAAATGATCCCTTTGCTATACAAAGGCATCTTCCTCCTGTGTCATTTAACTGTGCCGCCTTTTACCCTCATAAAATTCCCTCCGTTCCGCTCGCCTCCCTCCGACTATCAGGGCTGGACCCCATCAAAAGGTCCCACCGCTATACGGAGTACTTCTCACACCATCCACTCTGCAAAATATACGTACAAACCACTATCGCCCTCTGACTTCCTTACTTTCAAATATTCACACCTTTCAATCCTTGGGACCTGGAGTGGGGTTGGGTATGTCGCTCATGGTACGCTGCACACTGGCCGTTGTAGCCGCACTGGGTGCGGCTCTGGCGTATAGCTATGGCATATAGCCCGCGAGGGCTAACACCCCTCGACATGGAAAGGAAGGCCCACTACTCCACCCGCGCTCCCCATTGGTCCGCGCTGCACCCGGAGCAGGCCAGGCCTCGGGAGGGGAGACTGCCGCTCTTCCCACACTCCCTTCTGCTGCTACTTTTGATGCTGCCTCCCTGACTCTGCTGCTGCTGCTGCTGCTGGCGCTGTAGCCCGCTACGACGCGACTGCAACCAGGAAACGTCGAGGATTCATCTACTGCATCATCGGGGCTGGAACACCATCGGTTTCCGTCATCCCTCGCTGACACAACAAAGAGCCCTTGCTCAAACAGAAAGAGATACTGTGTTTGTTTGTTTACCTACTCCGCATCGTTTCTGCCTTTATCCACTTCCCCCTCTCATCCTATATCCTTTTTTGGCCAACGCCCCAGACGCTGCCCTGTGTGAAGGTGAACCCCGCGGCTATATGCACAAGGGGGGCTCTTCTAGCTGCCTTAAGCACAGGATCAGCAGGGCACCAAACTGCTAGATTAGCGCTCTGTCCCACAATCCCACCGTAGAAGTGGGCTCCCTTGATCAACATAGCATCGCGACAGAGCTAGGTAGGAGGCCGCTTTCCTTCCCTCATGCCATGGCGAGAGTAAAAATAAAACACCCCTCCCCTGCCGAGACACAAAACTGCTGCTCCTGGAAGTCTTGGGACAGCATAACATTTATGCCACAAGACTCGTTCCCCTACAAGATGGTTACTTCCTTATCACAAGCCGCGATGAGGAGGTTGACTTACTTTTCAACAACGACTGCAATGACGCCCTCAAAGCCGAAAACTTCACTGCAATAATGCCCCCGGACCTGAAAGCCAAACGCACTGTACTGCTCTTCAGTGTCGACGAAGACGCTTTCGCCCACACCCCCGAAGAAATCACCAATGAAATATACCGGTCACTGAATACACCGAGGACTTTAGTGACTCGATGTACAGATTCCCCACCAGCAAGGTGCTGAAAATCACCTTTTGCACTACTGCTTCCGCGCTCAGAGCCCAGGACCTTAGGATAAAGCTCTTTAATACAAGAGTCCCCCCTCACCAAATACAACAAGAAAAATACCACACCCACAAAACTGCATCCTAATCTCAGGAATCCTCCCGAGGGTCGGTGCCGAATCTAACTTTTACAATAAGGCCTTCAGCACAAACAACAGACTTCAGTCCCTTTGCTCACAAGAAAACGTCCAGGTCGCTAACTTGTGGAATTTTTTTTTACTACGATTCAGACTTGTTCCTTCCTGATGGCATTCACTTAAACCCTTTTGGAGCAGCTCGTTTCGGGAGGCTACTCTGTGACCAAGTGGCTCTTCGAAAGCCAAAAAACGCGTAGGCGAGAACACCAGCAGCTCCACCGTAAGGGTGCACTCAACCCGCAAAACTCCCGACTCGAATCACATTAATGCTTGCTATGCAAACGCTCGTAGCCTACGTAAAGACTACGTGAAGACTTAGAAGTCCTCGCAACTACAAATCATTATCACATCATCGGAGTCACAGAATCTTGGATAGACACGTCAAATAGAGATTTCATTGCGGAATATAGATTACCGGGTTATACCATCTTTAGTCATGAAAGAGAGACCAGACAGGATGGAAGCGTTACCTTTAATATCCACAACTCTCTCCATCCAGTATCCGTGAAAACAGATATTATAACCAATATAGACACGGTCTTCATTCATATTAAAAATAAATCTCGTAAAATAGTAATTTGACGTATCTACAGACCGCCAAGGCAAACTCTTGATATCGACCACGCATTAAGTTAATTATTATTAGAAACAAGTAGCAGTTGCGAGGCAGTAATTGTTTTGGACTTTAACTTGCCAGTGAAAAGATGGGGTGAACCGTTGAACTGTCATACAGGGCTCGACCTGTACACAAATTTACTAGAAAATGATTTGGATCAACACGTTCAAGAACCGACTCGGGAAAATAATATACTTGACCTTATCTTTTCAACGACAGCTGATCTAGTTAACGAAGTAAATGTTGGTCCAATTTTTAGTTCTAGCGATCACCGAACAATCTCATTCAGCATCAATATGAAAGAAAAGGTACCTGATTATCAGAGAGCGAATTTCGTAAGACTCCGATCAATTCTAAATAATTCTGACTGGACTGAAATCACGGCGGAAACAGATATTGATAAATCTTGGGGGGCCTTCACCACAATATTGAACAATGCCATAAGCATATGCGTATCCTATCGTAACAGAAGTTCAGCTTCTAAGAAGAAACCCAAATGGTGGAAAAACGAAACTCAAAATAGCCTATCTCTTAAAAAATGTGTATACAGTAGATACATATCAATTCAGAGCGAGGCTGACAAACTAGAGTTGGACAGAATTCGCCGCGAAACCAAGAAACTAATAAAACGAAGCAAGAAAAATCTTGAAGAATATATAGCGGAAACAAGTAAATCTAATCCTAAAGATTTTTTTAGCTATGTAAATAATAAAAAAAAATCACTCACTTGTGGAATCGGACCGCTTGCTAAGGAAAATGATAACCACACGAACGATGAAAATGAAATGGCTACAATCCTAAATAACTTTTTCGCATCCGTATTTACCGACGAAGATTGTTTATCACCTCAACCGCCGGAGGTTAGAAGGGCCGAAAAGATGTTAAGTGGCGTGCTCATCGTAGAAAGTGACATTTTACGCACAACTGAAAAGATTGAAGTAAGCAAAGCTCCTGGTCCAGACAAAATTACCCCTAGGGTCTTAAAAGAAATCAAACATCAAATGTGTAAACCGTTCTCCATCATATTAAAAAAATCTTTAACAGCTGGAAAAGTTCCGTCGGATTGGAAACTTGCAAATGTCACACCAATTTTCAAAAAGGGGGACAAGTGTCATCCAGGAAACTATCGACCAATTAGCCTGACATCTATTGTTTGTAAGTTAATGGAGACTATCTTTCGCGACAATATGGTGAAATTCTTCGAAGAAAATAATATAATAAATAATTAGCAACATGGCTTCCGTAGTGAACGTTCGTGTTTGACTAACTTACTTGATTTTTTTCGCTATATCTTTGAGGTGTTCGATGAAAGCAGATCAGTAGATATCATATATCTGGATTTTCAAAAGGCATTTGATAAGGTCCCCCACCAACGATTGCTCAGCAAACTACTGGCGCTCAGTATATCGGGTAACATTCACAAATGGCTTGCGGACTGGCTCTCTGACCGGAAACAGAGAGTAGTTCTAAACGGTGTTACATCTAACTGGCTCGATGTCAAAAGCGGCGTACCTCAAGAATCACTGCTTGGCCCCATGCTCTTCTTAAATTATGTTAATGATATCGATGATGGTCTCACTTGCAAAGTATCAAAATTTGCTGATGACACAAAAATTGCTTGTAAAATAACTGCGACACTCGACGAAGAAGTTTTACAATCAGATCTAGATCGACTTGCACGTTGGGCCAATCAATGGTAAATTAAATTTAACGTTGACAAATGTGAAGTGTTGCACATCGGAAAAAAATAACAATCGCGTTCGGTACGTAATGAATGGCCAAGAACTTTCTGCAGTAACTAAAGAAAAGGATCTTGGAATCACTATATCAAGCGATTTAAAGCCCGGTCAGCATTGTTCAGAGGTAGTTAAAACTGCAAACAAATTGGTTGGCTTCATCGGACGAGTCTTTAATAATAAATCGGAAAAAAAGTAATATTAAAACTATATAATTCGTTGGTTCGACCCCGTCTAGAGTACTGTGTACAGTCCTGTCTCCCTACTACAGAAAAGACATAGAAAAGTTGAACGGGTCCAACGAAGAGTAACAAAGATGATTCCTAGGTTGAGAAATTTGTCAAATGAAGAAAGACTTAAAGAAGTAAATTTATTCAGCCTTTCAAAACGAAGAATGCGAGGCGATCTAATAGAAGTGCTTAAAATGTTTAAAGGATTCAGTGATATTAATGCGGAAGATTACTTTACAATTGATCGATCAAATAGAACAAGAAGAAATCACAATTTGAAGATAAGTGGTAAAAGATTCTCGTCGCACGAAGCTAAAAATTTCTTCTTCAATCGAGTTGTTAATGTTTGGAACTCTCTACCTTGTGATGTCGTTGATAGTACAACAGTTACGGCCTTCAAAAGTAGATTAGACAAGTGTTTTGAATCCAACCAGCAACTAAGATATTACTCATTGTCGTAATAACGTTAAGTTCTTTCGAATACTGGTGTCCTTGTTCGCTTTTATCGCCCGCTTAGTGGTAGCAGTAATGGTAGTTCTTTCCTCTTTCCTACATAATTTCCATGCAGTTTTTCCATGCTGCATGGTTCTTTTTCCTTTCCTGTCAGCTTTGGCTGGAGGGATGGGGGGTGGGGAGGAGCCTTCGCCTTTGCTCTCCTTCATCTTCCACCCTTGATTAGATTGTTAGTGTAGCTTGTCACAAACAACCTCGTAAGGACCAGCAGGTTTGCTGTTGTTTGTTCTTTCTTTGTGTTTGTTTGTGTTCCTTTGTGTACGGGACGCCACGCACGGCAAACACGTGGGGAGACAGTTGTCCTGCCCTAGATGGTAAAAGGGCGGGCGCAGGCAACATCACTAGTAGGCCTCCTCTACCGGTGAGGGAGGAGCACTTGGTCCACGAGGCCAGCGGACATCGAGCCCTCTCGAGGTGGGCAAGCCACCACGGTAGGTGGTGCCGCCGACCTCAATTCAAGCCCCTTCACCACGTCAAGGTGACTCCCCTTCGACGGGGTGGATGTATGTGATTGTAAAGCACCTTCATAACTTTGGTCTCCGTGGAATAATGATGAAGCTTATTGAGGGATTTCTTGGAGAGCGGACCTTCCGCGTAAGAGTTGGTACTTCCTTCTCACTACTCTATGAAAAGCATAAAGGAGTTCTCCAAAGAAGCGTCCTGAGTGTCCCCCCCTTTGCCGTGGCCATAAATGGAGTGACAACATTGCTCCCAGAGGGGGGGGGGGGTCGTCCTCCCTCTATGTCGACGACCTGCCAATCTGGTACTGAGCGTCTCGCATGTCCACCGCGGAGCGAAGACTGCAACATGCCATCCACAGAATATCCAGATGGGCAGATAATCATGTATTCCTATTCTCACCATCCAAGTCGGTTGCCATGCACTTTTTCCGCCTGAGAGGCCACCATTAAGGCCTTGATCTCATCATGTGCGGCTCACGTCTACCTATTGTAGAAGAACACACGTTCTTGGGACTGGACTTCCACACCTAAAAGCATTAAAAACAAAGTGCATGAGATCGCTCGAGATCATCCATGTTCTGTCATGCACTTCATGGGGCGCTAACTCCACAATACTCCTACGGCTTTACCAGGCACTCATTTGGTCGAGACCGCCCTACGGTTGTGAAGTATACACGTCAGCAATAACCGCCAGCCTCCCCACACTTGATGCTGTCCATCACGCGGCAATCCAACTGTCAACAGGTGCTTTTAGATCAACCCCCATATCAAGTATTTTAGTTGACGCCGGAGTGCTACCATTGGACTTACATAAAGACGAACTCATAACTAAATACTGGTACAGACTACAACGCCAACCTAACAACCGTGCATACACCGTTGTCCTAGACAAACATTTAGATGTAATATACAGAAAAAAGCCTTTCCTACCGCGCTCCTTTGGTTTCCGTGCACGGAGTGGCATTGGGGACCTCCCACTACCATACTTCCTTATAGCAGTTTTCCAGGTACCCCCCATCGCACCGTGGGAGTTCCCAAACACACATTTCTGCCGGTACTTCAACTTCAACACATCAAACATGTCGACAGTAACTGCTCGACAGCTTTTCCTATCCTACACAGCTAGTCACGCCAATTATGTACCAGTATACACGGACGGCTCCAAATCCGATGTTGGCATTGGATTTGGAGCAGTCTTTCTAGACTTTTCCCGTTCCGGAACTTTACCTGCCTCAGCCTCAATTTTCCAGCATTAATATACATCAAATTAAAAAGACAAATTTCCACCTATCCCCCGATCGTAACGAACGTGGATGACTGACATCTGTGACGTCAAAAATAATACCCGTAACGGTTAACAGTGGTATGTCAAGTAAAGGGTAAGTAAGACTTGTCTGCTTACTTCCAAAGCTTACAGGTATTCACATGCTGGTTACAATAAAGTTAGGGACGGCACCTGCTCAAGTTTAGTTAAGTCTGTCTTCGCAAAGAAAAATGTATGTTTCAAGCAGAAGCACATGAGGTTCAAGGTTAAAAAGTACCAAGTCCTATGTTGTGTGTGCCGCGGCACACTAGTGTGCCGCCATTATCTCCTTGGTGTGCTGCGAAAATATTATAATTTTGCTAGGTTTCGAGAATTCCTCACATAAATCGGCGAGAATAATACTTGTAATGCGAATGTCAGACTGGTCAAGTACGTGTCCAGTACGCGTCTGTAAGCACCCTGCTCCCAGCCGCTCCCCACTCCCCAGTGTGTGTCAGTGTGGCCTTGACCGTGACTGTAGAAAGTTGCTCTTTGGGTTGTCATATTCATATTTTTTTTCAAAACCTGAGAAAAATGGATAAATTCATCATAAAGAAATGTGATGAGGAGGCTAGTGGAAGTAACGTGATGGTTGATGATGAGCGTAATTCTGCTGTCCCAAGTGTAGACCTAACGAAGACAATGGCAGTTGCTAGCAAAAGTAAGCCACGTCGCTCTTAACAGGACAACTACCTAGCACTGGGGTTCACATGGTGTGACGATGAACTTGGTCCTAAGCCAAAATGTATTGTGTGTGGTACTGAACTATCGAATGAAGCCATGGATCCTAGTAAAATGAAGAGACATTTAACTACAAAACACAGTTACCTTTCTGATAAACCTCTGGATTATTTCAAGAGACTCTTAAATGATAACAAACAACAAAAGTGCAGTTTTGAGAAAAAGGTTAAAGTAGCAGAAAAAGCTCAAAAAGCAAGCTATTTAGTAGCAGAATCAATTGCCAAAACTATGAAGCCCCATACAATTGCTGAATCTCTCATTCTTCCATCATGCTGTGCTATAATAAAAACAATGTTTGGGGCTGAAGCTGAAAAAGAAGTCAGGAAAATTCCTCTCTCTGATAATACTATTAGTAGGCGAATAGAGGAGATGTCATCTGATATTGAAAAACGTGTATGTGAACTTGTAAAATAAAAAGGAATGTATGCCTTACAAGTAGATGAGTCAACTGACGTTGGAGGTAAAGCACATTTACTAGTGTTCATGCGGTATATTACTGGCAATAAAATAGCAGAACAGTTTTTATGCTGCAAAGAACTAGTGCAAACCACAGGACAAGATATATTTTCTACAGTGAGTGACTATTTGCGGACGGTTGATTTGACATGGAAATCATGTGTGGGGATTTGCACGGATGGTGCTCCTTCAATGGTAGGATCAGTGAAAGGTTTTGTATCATTAGTGAAAAAGAAAATCCTGAATTGATTTCAACCCACTGTTTTTTGCACCGTGAAGCTCTTGTTACTAAAACACTGGGATGCAAACTCAAATCTGTTCTTGATGACATTGTAAAAATGGTAAACTTTATCAAGAGGAGACCAGTTAAGTCACGCTTGTTTTTCCTGCTTTGTGAAGAAATGGGGGCTCCTCATGTAGCCCTTATCTGGCACACAGAAGTTAGATGGTTATCAAGAGGCAGGGTGCTTTCTCAAGTACAGGAGCTGAAGGAAGAAATGCTCACCTGCTTTACTCTTGTAGGAAAACTTGAATATTGTGAATTACTGGCTGACGAAACTTGGTGTGTTAAATTATGTTACTTAGCAGATATTTTTGAATATCTGAACAATGTCAGTACTACCATGCAAGGGAGACTGGAAAATCTGTTATCTTCTTCAGATAAAATGAAGGCTCTGACAGAAAGAAATTAGGCTCTGGAATGTTAAAGTGAAAGATGGCAACTTGGATATGTTTCCCAAAACTGCTGCTACAAAAAATAAAGACATTGTTCCACTGATATGTGAGCATCTTGAAAGCCTGAAAATAACATTGAAAAGTATTTTCCAAATATATCTGTTGAAAGCTACGACTGGCTGAGAAATCCATTCATTTATGATCCATCAAACTCACAACAACCTAGTCTCAGTGAGGAAGAGGAGCTAACAGACATCCGTAATGACCGCACTCTGAAACTTAAGTACAAGGAAGTGTCACTTGAAACTTTCTGGATTGACATTGAAAAAGAATTCCCACACTTAGCGAAAAAGCTCAAAAATTCTTCTCCAGTTTTCAACCTCGTATTTGTGTGAACTAGGGTTCTCAACCCTCACTAACATAAAAAGTAAGAAAAGGTCAAGACTGCTAAGCGTTGAAGATGAAATGAGGGTGTGCCTGTCTAGTATTCCTCCTAATATACCGCGGATATGCAAATCGAACCAACCTCACGTTTCTCACTAATAAGGTAAGTGTGCATTATCAATAATGAAATTTACATGTATTATTTTAAAAGGTACTGCTAAGTTTAAGAATATATATATATATATATATATATATATATATATATATATATATATATATATATATATATATATATATATATATATATATATATATATCAAAGAGCAGGTGTGCCGCCAAAATATTAGTTGTTTCTTAGTGTGCCATCATACTAAATAGTTTGAAAACCACTCTACACCCTCGATTATTACGGTTCCAAACAACTAAGGAGACGGACTGCCTTACATCAACTCAGCAATAAAAAGAAAATAGTGAGTAAGAGTGAAAAGTATTACTCAAGCACTCCCCTCTCGCATGAAGAAAAGATGCAGGCAAAAGCTCAGGAACCAAACACAAATTAATAATTGCGAGGACGCAGGTTATAGTCGTGTGGTGGAAAGATAGACAAAGCATCGTCAGGCTGAGGCAAACAGGCGGTTCTCGCTGGTTCAACTAAAGTCGAATCAAGGACCTCTGGCTGGGCGTCCGTCTTTTAGAGGCGATCACTATGAACAATTTCATATAAATTAAAAATGAGGTCGTAAACCTCAAAGTTGTGTCCACTTAGTTGTCAAACTATCTCGCGTGGGCCCACGAATTCAGGGGACAACTTCGAATGTCTCTCTGGGACTCGAAGCATAACAAAGTCACCCACTTTCAAGGAAACAGTAGCGGCACGCTTGTGTTGCTGCAAGCATATAGCCTCAGAATGTAGCCTATAGTCTCTCTCTCTGACGTTCCTATGAATATCTGTGAAAACTTTGAGTTCAACCTTAGAATAATCATCTACATTATATACAGGCGAAGGAGAACTACTAAGCAAGTCATATGGAAGTCTCTTCTCAACCCCAAAAATTATGTAGTGGGAGATTGTCCCGTTGTCTTACAAACACGGCTGTTTATGCTTGCTGCAAGATATGCTAGCCAGTCCTCCCAAGTATGCTGAAGTCTGCTAACGACCGGGCGCAAGACATCTAAAATCTTCCTATTAGCGCGTTCAACAAGGCTGTTGCCGGTTGGGTGATAACTGACTGTAAAACTTTGTGTAATGCCAAACTGTTTGCATATTTCTGCTAAAAGTTGATTGTGAAAATCAGTTCCATTATCACTTAACAACACTCTAGGTGTGGAGTATGAACAAATTAGATGAGTTATTAGGGCATGAGCAATGGACTTAGCAGATTTTTTATCGCCCATCGTGTGGATTACATCTCCAACAACAGTGTGACCTAAAAAGGTGATTTTTGGCT